>NW_024070203.1:78625146-78676471 GCF_014754425.2 Oryx dammah
TCACCTGACCTGCCTCTTGAGAAATCTGTATGCAGGTCAGGAAGCAACAGTTAGAACTGGACATGGAACAACAGACTGGTTCCAAATAGGAAAAGGAGTACGTCAAGGCTGTATATTGTCACCCTGCTTATTTAACTTCTATGCAGAGTACATCATGAGAAACGCTGGACTGGAAGAAACACAAGCTGGAATCAAGATTGCTGGGAGAAATATCAATAACCTCAGATATGCAGATGACACCACCCTTATGGCAGAAAGTGAAGAGGAACTAAAAAGCCTCTTGATGCAAGTGAAAGAGGAGAGTGAAAAAGTTGGCTTAAAGCTCAACATTCAGAAAACGAAGATCATGGCATCTGGTCCTATCACTTCATGGGAAATAGATGGGGAAACAGTGGAAACAATGTAAGACTTTATTTTGGTGGGGCTCCAAAATCACCGCAGATGGTGACTGCAGCCATGAAATTAAAAGACTCTTACTCCTTGGAAGAAAAGTTATGAGCAACCGAGATAGCATATTCAAAAGCAGAGACATTACTTTGCTAACTAAGGTCCGTCTAGTCAAAGCTATGGTTTTTCCTGTGGTCATGTATGGGTGTGAGAGTTGGACTGTGAAGAAGGCTGGGCGCTGAAGAATTGATGCTTTTGAAGTGTGGTGTTGGAGAAGGCTCTTGAGAGTCCCTTGGACTGCAAGGAGATCCAACCAGTCCATTCTTAAGGAGATCAGCCCTGGGATTTCTTTGGAAGGAATGATGCTAAAGCTGAAACTCCAGTACTTTGGCCACCTCATGAGAAGAGTTGACTCATTGGAAAAATCTGATGGTGGGAGGGATTGGGAGCAGGAGGAGAAGGGGAAGACAGAGGATGAGATAGCTGGATGGCATCACTGACTTGATGGACGTGAGTCTGAGTGAACTTTGGGAGTTGGTGATGGACAGGGAGGCCTGGTGTGCTGTGATTCATGGGGTCGCAGAGTCGGACACGACTGAGTGACTGAACTGAACTGAACTGAAAATTTATGCTTGTAGGAGCATACAAACTTGGAATCACATCTTTGTGGTATTAATACATTGAACATCTTTATTAATATGTGGTCATCCTTGCCATTTGTAGTAATGCTTTTTGTCTTGAAGTCTAGTTTTCCTAATATTTAATAACAACCTCCTTTCCTTACCTCATTCTTTTTGTGCCTTTTCCCATCAATTTATTTGCAGTCTGCCTCTGTCTTTATATTTTTAGGGAATTCTCTTATGAATAAAGTTCAATTTTAAAAACTAGTCTAATAATCTTTGGGTTTTAACTGGAGGTTATAATTCATTAATGTAGATTCCGATTATTGTTAAGTTGGACTCATTTATAGCATCTCAATTTTTGCTTTCTATTTGTTTATTTGTTTTCTGTTGTTTTTTCCTTTCCTTTCTTGCTCTGTTTGTGTAAATTTTTTTTTCCCCTCCTATTATTCCTCCGCTACCTCCCCAACTCTTTTTGTTTGGAAGTTGCACACTTTATATCAGTTTTCTCACTGGAGATCTCAAATGATTGATATCTCAATCGCTTACATATTTATCTAAGGTTAATCAATAAAGGAAACTAGGATCCTAAGTTTTGTCTCCTGTCCCAGATGCACTTACTTCTCTTTAAAATTCATGCTCTAGGAGAACAAGGACGGGCAAAGATACCCTCAGACAAAGGCTCTGGAGTTTACTCACTTCTTACGGATTCTCACTTCATCTTTCACCTCTGAGGAATTCCCTTACTTTGCCTTACTAAGCCATGTATTATAGGAAGATAGTCATCGTTTTGCCCAACAATTATTTTTGGGGGGGCGGGGGTGGCAGGATGTGTCCTGGAGCTTCTGGTCTACCACATTGCCATCGTTCTCTTCTCCCATTCCTCTCTTTCCTGGTCTGTGTAGTGGACAGTCTCATTGTTCTTGAGCCCTCTATTGCCTCAGAATTCTATCCAGGTTTTCTTTCCACCAACCCAAGTTTTAAAAAGTTTGTACCAAGTTTTTCCTGTACTTATCTTTCCAAACTCCTTGCTCTGGAGTAAGATACGAATTTCTCTCTATTCATTCATATTTCACACTGAGTTCAACTATGATGCTATCAAACATAACACAAGCCACTGAAGCAAAGTAAATACATAAAAGAAAGCTCAGCTCTCCACTCGGACAATTAAAGATTCCAATACCTGTCGGCAAATATCCAAAACAGGGTGTATTAAGCTGATAACACCTATCGAACCCTTCACCTGCGTTGAGGAGGTTTCTTCCTGTTCAGTGATTTTTTCTTTCTAAGCTAATAAAACACCTTTTCTGTTTCTCAAACAGCTCTGAAAGGGTGGAGTCTCACCATCATCCAGCCTAATGATGCACACCCTTCAGTGTGTGGGCTGGAGCTGAGGTTCATAAGTGGTAAGAAGGTTCTATCCAATTCAACTGGACAAGTACTTGAGTTCCTACAACATTCCAGCACTGGGCTAAGATATAAAGGTGAGAAAGACAGTCTCTGCTCTCAAAAGCTTATTCTGCAGTAGAGGCAGCAAAAATGTGTCCACAAGTAATCATAACACAATCAGAATGTACTGAATGCTGTGCGGGAAGGACAAAAACAGTGGATACTTCGAGGAGTTGGAATGACCTTTTCTGCACCCTGTGTTAGGTCCCCTTGCTGTGTGCTCTCCGTACTTCTTCTGTCAGAATCGTCACCATTCTTTCTTAGGATTGCCTGTTTCACGTTTGTTTTCTCCACTATATTGTAAGTTCCCTGAAGGCAAGAAGACTGTTTTGTTCTCTACTCTGTCACCAGCTGCAGCTGAAGCTCCAATACTTTGGCCACCTGATGTGAACTGCTGACTCACTGGAACAGACCCTGTTGCTGGGAAAGATTGAGGGAAACAGGAGAAGGGGTCAGCAGAAGGTGAGATGGTTGGATGGCATCACCGACTCAATGGACATGAACTTGGGCAGACTTCGGGAGATAGTGAGGGATAGGCAGGCCTGGCGGGCTTCAGTCCATGGGCTCGCAAAGAGTTGGACATGACTTAGCAACTGAACAACCACAAAAAACCTAAAATGTAACAGCAAATAGATGATGAATGTATATTTGCAAAGCAAATGAATGAAATCAGCAAATTTTATACGTGAACTGAGGCTTGAGGGTGCTGTGTCAGTTAGAGCCTTTGTAGGAAACAGATGGGACACTCCAAGGAGAAAACTGGGAAATTTTAATGAAAGGATTATTTACAAAGAGTGGTCAGGGTTAAATGAAACTAGTAAGGGATGCTAAAGGAGCTGGAGGAAGGCCATCACCACCTCTTAGCCTCCGAGGCGCAGAAGAAAGCAGCGATAGCTACGGTTCCATCTGCTGGAGAGGGCCACCAGAGGAGCTGCGCGGGTCTATAGAAGCCAGCGAATTAGTCCCCGCTGGTGCCTCTCATATCCGACTGGGCTCCCTTGGCCAAACCCAATCATAAGCCAGAGGGTAGTCTGTAAGAGTTTGCCTCCCAGGGCACAGTATCGGGTAGAGAAAGATGAGGATTGATATGGAGTAGTGAAAGAGTATCTAGCCCAAGTACTTAGGATGTCAGCAGACAGGTGAACAGAACATGTGAGCATTCCAGTTTGGGTGATGTGGGTTAATTTCAGGCAGATAAAGTTGGCAACTGATTTATCCATGAAAAGTCCTAACTAAGGCTGAAAATAGACTGAATGTAGTCCTTAAATGGGGAGCCACTGGGGGCCAACGGGCAAGAAGATGGGGAGAGTGGAGCTGCACCTTAGGGAGACATCCCAGAAAACTGTGGAGCTGGAACGGTGTGAACGACTGTGGTGATGAGGAGACGGTTGGGGAGAAGGTACAGTTAGGGGGACAAGTGACAAAGATCAGGGCCAGACGATGATATCCCAGCCTCTGAAATTCTCTGAACAGCGTGTGGACAAAGATAGCTAAACCCCCAAACAGTGAAAAGGGCAGCAGTCCATTTTTAAATTAGAAGACAACTTATGCCATGAACTCACAGCACAACCCAGGAGAGACAAATCGGTGTGTTTACTCTGGTAGGAAAAAGAAGCAGTTTAACAGAAATCATGACATTTTGGATCTAGTTAAAGCTGGTGAGAAGCATGTGCTCTCTGGATCCCAGTTAACTTGGGGTGGATGTCTTATTCATGGACGTGTTAAGGACGGCATCAAGGATTTCAAAGAATGGAAGTCACTGAAGCTAGATAGGTCAGTCACAATTGTGAGCCTGCAGAAACAGGAAAGGACATTTAACTCCAACAGGCAGTGTACGGCTTGCTCAGGGCTGGTTTGCTCCCATTTAGTTTCCTAAAGACTCGGCATGGTGGGTGACAGACTAAGGCTCCAAATTCCTTACTGAAAAAATAGATGCAAGAAATATTTGTGCATGCCCTCTGAAATTCCATTTCTGTCTCAGACTGAAAGAAACTGACTGCCAGATGGCTGGGAACTTGGCTGCCTCCCTTTAGAAACTGGTGACTTAAGGAAAGCATTTCCTCAAGAGACCATCGACGTTCCCATGAACATTTTACAAAACTGAAACAGTTCCAGAAGATCTGGTACCACCAATGAGAACACTGATAACCACAGGAGATATGAGAGCCAGCCTGCTGGCAGCCTTGCAGCTTTGTCTCTGTGGTTCCAAGGAGACGTTTTATCAGTGACAGCCACTGCTCGGAAAGACCAGCACGGAGGGGCAGCCTGCATTTCAGTTTCTGAGAGCACCCGACAATACAGGGTGGAGGCAACGGGGGAAATCTTAACTATCCTTAGGGGTAAATAGCACAGTGTCTTTGACAGGTATATGAGTTCTGAATAGGGAATCATCAAATTATTTTTTTTCTTTTCTTTTAAATGATTTTTTTTTACAATTAAATTATTTTTAGCTGAAGGATAATTGAAACAATGGTAACAGTGATAGACTTTATTTTCTTGGGCTCCAAAATCACTGTGGACAGTGACTGCAGCCATGAAATTGAAAGATGCTTGCTCCTTGGAAGAAAATCTGTGATAAACCTAGACAGCATATTAAAAAGCAGAGACATTACTGTGCCAACAAGGTCCATATAGTCAAAGCTATGGCTTTTCCCGTAGTCATGTATGGATGTGAGAGTTGGACCATAAAGAAGGCTGAGCGCCAAAGAATTGATGCTTTTGAACTATGGTGTTGGAGAAGACTCTCGAGAGACACTTGAACTGCAAGGAGATCCAACCAGTCAATCCTAAAGGAAATCAGTCCTGAATATTCACTGGAAGGAATGATGTTGAAGCTGAACTTTTAATAATTTGGCCACCTGATGCAAGGAGCCAACTCATTGGAAAAGACTCTAATGCTGGGAAAGATTGAAGGCAGGAGGAGAAGGGGATGACAGAGGATGAGATGGTTGGATGGCATCACGGACTCAATGGACATGAGTTTGAGCAAGCTCTGGGAGATGGTGATGGACAGGGAAGCTTGGTGTGCTGCAGTCCATGGGGTCGCAAAGAGTTGGACGTGACTGGGCGACTGAACAAACGATTGTGTTGGTTTCTGCCAAACATCAACATGAATCAGCCATAGGTACACCTGTCCCCTCCCTCTTGAACCTCCCTCCCACTACCCTCCCCATCCCACCCCTCTAGGCTGTTGCAGAGCCCCGCTCTGAATCCCCTGAGTCACACCGCAAATTCACATTGGCTATCTATTTTACATATGGTAATATATATGTTTCCATTTTACTCTCTCCATATATCCCACCCTCTTCTTCCTCCCCCCACTCCATGTCCATTCGTCTATTCTCTGTGTCTTTGTCTCCACTGCTGCCCTCCAAATAGGTTCATCAGTACCATCTTTCTCGATTCCGTATATTATGAGTTAATATACAATATTTGTTTTTCTCTTTCTGACTTACTTCACTCTGTGTAGGTTCATCCATTTCACTAGAACTGACTCAAGTGTGTTTCTTTTTAAGTCTGAGTAATATTCCATTGTATATGGTTTTTAGAAATAGAAAGCTGGTAGGAAGGAGTCTGCTCTGAAGGCCAACATTCACCCCTTGGAAATAAACTACAGCAGGCTCAGGGCAGTTCACCTTTAGGAAGTTAGTTCTAATGGAAGTTTGGAATTTAAGGATGTGAAGATATGTCCTTGAGCTTCTCAGTCAAGGAACTGGACCTAGACAGGGAGATATAGCTGAGAGAACATAGGGGTTAGCATCAGATATGACTGGGTTCAAATTTAAACTTGGGTGAATTCAGGCAAATCACACAAGGCCACCCAGCCTCAGTTTTCCTCATTCATGAATGAATCAGGGCTGATGATACCCAAGTTCAAGATGCTGGTGAGGATGACTAGGCACTCAGTTAATAATTTGTTATAGGTATTATGTATCCACAAGGTTGACTCAACATACCCAAAACAGCATGACCGATTAAATACAGCTTGAAGGATTTAAATCTCTCATTTAATAAATCAAGGTTCTGATGTGTTTTTTTAATTTTTATTTACTTAGTTTTGGCTGCACTGGGTCTTTGTTGCCAGGTGGGCTTTCCTCTAGTTGCAGCAAAGTGGGGCTGAGAGGGGTGTGCTCTTCCCTAGCTGTGATGCGTGGGCTCCTCATTGTGGTGCCTTCTCTTGTTGCAGAGCATGAGCTCTAGGGTGCACAGGCTTTGTAATGTTGGCTCCTGGACTTTAGAGCACAGACTCAGCAGTTGTGGCTCATGGGCTTAGGTGCTTTGTGGCATGTGGGATCTTCCCGGTCCAGGAATCAAACCCATGTCTTCTGCGTTGGCAGGAGGATTCTATCAAGAGCCACAGGGAAGCCTAATGATCATTCTTCAAGATGAACCAGTTGGGCTGTGAGGTCTATTCTGTGTGACCCCGCCTTGACCCGGGTTTGGATTATTTTCCTTTCTCCTCCGGCTCTCCCCACTTCTCTCTCCTCTCTGAATCCCTTTCTGTAAACTTTCATCTCACTAAATATTTTCCAGCTGTGTGACTGGGTGAAGATGGTCCAGTGAATATTGTAAGAAATAACTGACCTGCCCCTCATTGCTCACAGCAGATTCCAGTCTTCACAGAGCGATCCCATCAATGACCGTGGTCCAGGCAGGATATTGGAACAAGGTTAAATGAATATGTGCTAATTTCTGAAGAGATGGGTGGTAAATACACAAAGATTCTCATGGCCCCCCTCTTATCATAGGTTGACTCATTCATATGTAATCAGTGGGTTTTCATGTACACAAATTAAGCAATTCATTTTGTGAGAAGTTTTTGAAAGACATTTGAAAGCTTTCAGAGTTTCAATTCATCTGTTATTTCCGGGCATACATTGACTGCTGCAATGTTTCATGAAGGATACACTCACAGGCAAGCAGCTGTGGAAAATCCATTTCTCCTTTATAAACAGATCTTGAACAGTCTGGGGTATGCAATTTAATTACAGTGTAATGTATTACAGACATTTCCTGATCATAATAATTATGGGGTTAGAGAAGAATGTTATGGCCTTAACTTATTCCCTGCAAGAAAAGTTAGTCTCTTGGATAAAATATAAAATTACATTTAAAGTTTAATTAAGATTATTTCTTTCAGAAACATTATCAGATGAAGAAACATTATTACCAAAACAATTAGAAAATCAATTTGTGAAATTTGCAGACATTTAATCTCTCTTTTCAAAAGGGGCAGTTTTATCCTTACTATATTAAATTTCATTGAAAATTAGAGTGAGGTGCAGGTAATTAATAGCTTCCTAACCCCTAGCATTCCAGAAGAGAAGCAACTTACAAAAGAAAAGAACAGTAAAACAAAGGAAAGGACAGGACAGGAGCAGAACCGGAAAAACATCCCAGATCAAAACTCCATGAAAAAGATGATAATTTTACTTTCTAAATTCTCTTCCAGGAATTTCCAAGCATGTGCTAAAAAGTTTCAAGTGTCACTAAGACCTTCCTCCGTCCATCTCTTTGGAAAACTTGGATTGGTGGCTGGGATAATTTTGACCATAGATCAAAGGTCAACACCCACATATCTGGAGGACCTCCAGTTCACAGGTACCTAAACTCTGTGAGAAGGAAATGGCAACCCACTCCAGTGTTGGAGTGGAGAATCCCAGGGACAGGGGAGCCTGGTGGGCTGCCGTCTATGGGGTTGCACAGAGTCAGACACGACTGAAGCAACTTAGCAGTAGCAAACTCTATGATAATGATTCGTCTTCCCGTAACGCTGAAGAACTGTATGGCTGTAATAAGACTAATTAATTACTGCTGCATGAAGATAGCACTACAGGCTCTCCAAAACTGCAGGAATGAGAGGAACAATATTATTTGTTGAGGACTTCCAGTGTGTCTAGGGCTTTCTGGAGTTTATTTCATTTAACTTTCCAAGTGACGCCATGAGGGAATGACCATCATGCCTCACTGACACATGGAAAATTGACTTAAATAACTGGAGTCCCATGGTAGTAAGTGATAGAGACAGGATTCAAATCCAGGTGTCTCTGACCTGAACACTCTGCTCCTAACCAGTTTCCTGCGCCTTCTCTCCCTGCTCTATCCCTGGACACCTGGAAGAGTTTTTATTTGCCCTGGTGGAGAACTGTGTGGGTGTGGTTTGCTCCACTCTCAGCACTAGTCCCCCATCCCTATTTTGCTTCATGACAAGAAGATGGAAATTCAAGCTGGAGGTATCTTGGGCCATGAGCTAGAGTGAAGGCTCATCCACATCTGACAATAGGTGCGGGCAGCCTGGGACTACTTGTCAGAAGATGGATGGCAGAACCCCTCCTGACACTACGTCCTCTGTTCCTGCTGGGCCACACCCTGCAGGGCCGGCCAGTCCTCCCAGGAGCTAAACACCATCCCATCTAAAACCCACCCCTCCCCTCTGATCATTCATTATGCCCTTACCCTGCTGCTTTCCCCTCACTTTTCATAGCAATTTCTACTACCTAAATCTATGTTAGTCTTATAATGATTTCATTATTTGCTGCCTGGTTTTCCCATTAGAAAGTAAGAGCAAGGGCTTTGTCTTTTTCACTCTAATCCCCGATGCCTGGCAGGTAGTAAGCGCTCAGTGACTGTTGGATCACTGAATGGATAAATGAATAAATTATTAAACATCTCATGGGGCAAAGTAGAGATATATACTGACTGCATTCTCTGACTCTATAGCAATTTTGCTAAGTAAATCCTATTTTCTGGGGATTCTCCTCTCACTTGCTGCCTTGGTGAAAGACAAGAAGATTCTTGTTACCAAAAACATGGGATATTTCACGTATAAGCTGAGATCTAAACACTATTCTGTACTACTCAATATGCTTCTTTACTCTTCACCACTGTTATGGAAATTATCCACAATTTGAAAATAAAGCAAAAAGGTGGGTAGTATATACTTCCAATATCATTCAGGGGCAAAGTCCACGTGAAGACTACCTAGGACAATATACTTAGTTTGACTCGTTGCTTACTACTGATTAAAGGTCCCAGACTTAGTGATGTTTTATGTTAACTCATAGATATTTAGTCTAGTAGAGTTGAAAATTATTTCTGTCCCAAGAACAGTTAGTTCTGAAGGTTACAGTTTATTGGCCTCTAAAACATTAACCAGTTAAGAAGTTTTTATCTAACTTGGGAATCTTAGGTTAATATTTATTAAATCACACACACTCAGTTTTTCAAATGTTCTTTGAATTAGTGCGCATATCTTTCTGATTCTCATATTAATGAATGAATTGAATAAAATCTTGGACATGACATGCGTTCATTTTTCATTTGCATGTGAATCATGATTTTACCTTTTAGAAAGTTATAAGTTAATACCACCCGTCTACAGCCTTAAACCTTAAAGAAATAATCACATTCATGTTTCTTCTCCAAAGTTCAGTGACTTATGGATCCCGCCTATGATTTTATCCATGATTACTCTAAAAGCACTGGGCAAAGTGGTCACCAACATGAGGGCTGATCTTCTGCCTTCTCCTTGTATGGTCCCCAGTTATGAAGACTGTTGGGGGGAAAAGAAAAGCAAATTTTATACACAGACACACACATATTAATATAAATGTGTGTGTATATATCAATATGTCATCTCTATATATAGAAAAACACATACGTGTGTGTGTGTGTGCATGTGTGTGTGTATAAAATTGGACTTGTCTTCAGCTTCTACCACCCTCCTCTTACTATCCTAATTTCTCTCCTGACTTGCCTTGTACCTTCCCCATGAGTCATGATTTTGTCATTCAGAAAATTATAATTTAATACCACTTGCCTAGCAACCTTAAAAGTACAACCACATTCATATATGATTGGTTCCTTATCTTGGAGTTTGTAATTTTATATATGTGCAGCTTCCATATGTAGCTATAAAGAATCCCACTCTCTCCATCTACCTTGTTTTGCAACTCAAACTAATATTGACACTTCTTCTGAGAGGTGTAATTTTGAATCTTCCTTGTGTTTACTCATCAGTCCTAATTTATTAATCCCCCTTTGTCCATATAAGAATGATTGCCCATTCCTCTTTCATGGCCTGATGTCAATAAAGCTCCCACCTATCTGAGTCAGTGGGACTCTTGTAAATGCCTTTCTGCGGTTCTCTCCACACCTGAGAACAATGCTCCTAAGAAAACATCAGTAAAAACTGTCTCTGACAGAGTACACTGTGAGAAGATTCAATGCACACGGGTCTTCAGACTTGGAAAGACTCTAAAAATTGGTGCCAGGGTGGAGTTTATAATGAAAGTCTTAAAAATCATCCTGGTTTTCTACAGTTGTGTTCAAATGGAAAGATTTTGATTTCTGGGTACAGATATATAAAGGTTACAAAGCTGCATGTGCAGTGGAAGACAGCTGTTGGTAGATATAAACCTTTGTCTCTGTGTGCCACCTCCATTCTGTTGGTAAGAAGACACAAAGAAACGAGAGAAGTTGGCAGTATGGCATGGACATGTGTAGACCTACTTCCTGTACTGAATATGAATGATTCTGGAAGGCTGGCTGGCAGGGGTATTGCAGGAATGCTGGGGACATGTGGCAGCTGGAGACAGCCATTGTAAATGACTACTGTTTTGGAGGACAACGGGTCAATAGGAAGATGTCCGTTCATGAGAGAGGCTGCAAGGGAGACTACAAACCTCTGATTAGTGATACTCACTGCCACATGGCCAGGTTGGTGGATTTGTAAAACTTACTTTAAAAAAAAATTTGTTATTAATATTAAAGCACTAAAGCACTTCCTTATAGTCTATCAGGAAAAAGAGGTCATAGTTTTCATAAAAGGAAGAGTTGTATTATTTTTACAATCTTTAAATAGGTTTTTAAAAAGTTACAGAAAAGGAGAAGGCGGGTATTTTACTCATTCAAAGAAACTTTGATAAAACTATGCTGACAATCAAAAGGTTACGCTTGCTGTAGGACTGAAGGGAATGTTTTGCCGTGCATAGGGATCTAACCGGCTATGAGACTAAGAATCGAAGCAGCTGGGTATTTCTCACTGTTCAAGGCAGCCCACCTGAGGATTGGTGTCACTACTGGGAACTGGAATCAGTTTTGAGAACCCACACTAGCCCTTCCAGTTACACTGTGGATCTCCATTTCCCCTCTCCTGCCTGCCCCTACCCAGGCTAAAATTGTCCCATGATGAAAGTGAAAGAGGAGAGTGAAAAAGTTGGCTTAAAGCTCAGCATTCAGAAACCTAAGATCATGGCATCCAGTCCCATCACTTCATGGCAAATAGATGGGGAAACAGTGGAAACAGTGTCAGACTTTATCTTTTTGGGCTCCAAAATCACTGCAGATGGTGATTGCAGCCATGAAATTAAAAGACGCTAACTCCTTGGAAGGAGAGTTATCACCAACCTAGATAGCATATTCAAAAGCAGAGACATTACTTTGCCAACAAAGGTCCGTCTAGTCAAGGCTATGGTTTTTCCTGTGGTCATGTATGGATGTGAGAGTTGGACTGTGAAGAAGGCTGAGCCCTGAAGAATTAATGCTTTTGAATTGTGTTGTTGAAGACCCTTGAGGGTCCCTTGGACTGCAAGGAGATCCAACCAGTCCATTCTGAAGGAGATCAGTCCTGGGTGTTCTTTGGAAGGAATGATGCTGAAGCTGAAACTCCAGTACTTTGGCCACCTCATGGGAAGAGTGGACTCATTGGAAAAGACTCTGATGCTGGGAAGGATTGGGGGCAGGAGGAGAAGGGGATGACAGAGGATGAGATGTCTGGATGGCATCACTGACTCGATGGACATGAGTTTGAGTGAACTCCGGGAGTTGGTGATGGACAGGGAGGCCTGGTGTGCTGTGATTCATGGGGTCGCTAAGAGTTGGACACAATTGAGCGACTGAACTGAACTGAAAGGGAACTAACTAAATTCAGAGCTGATCAAGCCATGTTGGGTTACAAAGAGTTATGACATTATTTTAGAGTATGCATTCCAAATTTTAGAGGTCATGGAAAGGTGGGCAGCCAAGTCCTCCACAAAATGGCTTTGCAGGCTATTGTCAGCAGTAGAATTCTGGGCTAGAGGGATCAAGAGTCTGTACCAAGATGGGCTTTTTCATTTTTGGATATCATAGTGTGAAAGTCATGGGAAGTTGTACAACAGAAAATAGGAAATATACAGAAGAAAGCTTTACTACTAAAAAAAAAATCTCATCTGAAAAGATAGCAGCATTAAAAATAAGAAAAAGTAACACTAAATGTGGTGCTAGAGAAGACTCCTGAAAGTCCCTTGGGCAGCAAGGACATCAAACCAGTCAATCTTAGGGGAAATCAACCTTGAATACTCATTGGAGGGACTGATGCTGAAGCTGAAACTCCAGTATTTTGGTCATTGGATGCGAATAGCTGACTCATCGGAAAAGTCCCTGATGCTGGGAAAGATTGAGGGCAGAAGAAGAGGGTGTCAGAGGATGAGATTGCTGGATGGCATCACCAATGAAATGGACATAAAGTTGGGCAAACTTTGAGAGATGATGAGGGACAGAGAGGCCTGGCGTGTTGCAGTCCATGGTGTACAAAGAGTAGCACATGCCTGGGCCACTAAGCAACAACACTACTAGCGGAAAATACGCAATCAAAGCCCAGAAAAAGGAGAATGGTACCTTGTGAATCAGTTTACAGGCAACCCAGGCCAGTGAGGAAAATTGATCTGGGAGGGAGCACCTCTAGACTCCTTTCGATTCTTTATTGTTTGTTTATATGTCAGATAGCCTGGATTTATCCAAAATAAGTATGTCCACACTTTTGCGTAAGTCAATTGGTTTCAAAAAGATCACAAACCACTTGAATACAACTGCAAAATATAGTCAAATTTTTACACCAGCTTCTGGGGAAAGAACTACAAGGAAAATAGAAACATGGTGAATAGTCCTGCCTCAAACCCTTGAAGACAGAGCAAGTAAACTTAGAGGTTGACACTGGTGAACAATTTGGCGAATACTGGCTCAGTTATTCTAATATGCTCTTTTATTTACACCAATAGCCTTTTTCTTTCTTGGCCACCTGGCTGGCTCCCGTTTGGCAGTTAAATGTGGCCCCATTAATTGACTATCTGCTAAAGGGATGCTATTTTTAAAAAACACAAAACCTTTTAAAGTATAACCTTCTAAAAATCATTATGCAGTGAGGGGGAAAAATGAGCTAAACATCAAAAGCTTTGTGGATTCCAAAACAAAGGAAACAAATGTATAAGAAGGAGACTGGGAAATGAATAGGCTTTTAATACAAGCACGTTTCACTTAAAGTAAAGCATCAATTCAAGGAATATCCATTAAATGCCAATGCTCATGAAAAGATCCTGGCCCATAGTCATCAATTTATAGGGAATTTATAAGGCTGAGGTGTAAATTTAACATTTAAATGGAGCTGAATTCCCAATGGTATTATGGTTCACCCTCAATGTAATTCTTAGGGCCATTCTTATCATAAAGAAACAGTGATTATTCTCAGTAGCCACCCAATATATAATTACAGTACATTTGATTAAATGCTCCTGTTGTGAGATAAACCATAATTTATACATTTCTGTGTGTTCTTTTAAAAAAGGCTGATGATGAAAAAGGAAGCTAATGCTGCTTTGTGAGACATGTCCTTAGCTGTCCCATCCTTTCTACTCAGACTCCAGCTTTATGGGCAAGGTGAATGGTGCTTGAGATGTGCTGCTACAGACCCTGAAATAATTTCCAGAGCAGAGTTTATAAGTAACACCAGGAGTCCAGTTAGTTGGTTCACCCTTCTGAGTCACTTTTCTTAGAGTCTTCAGAATTCTTCAGAAAAGGTGCAAAGGAAAGAATGCTGTCCTTTACTAACTAATTAAGCTGGTAAGAAGACCTCATTATTAAGAGGGACTTGGAACACGAAGCATGAATTATTTCTTGATAATTTCATACAGCTGAAGACCAATCTTCAGCTGCCGTAGACAGGTTAAATGACTACTCAGTATGATTAGAGTGACACAAAGTAGGAATCTTGACTTTATTGCTGCATAACCCCACACCACTTGGGGCTGGGTCTGATATGATGTGTATACAAGGCTTTTGGAAAGGAGATCACATTCATTCATCTGATACCTGTTGAGCACCTACTAAGTGCCAAGTATCTTGCTAGGCCCTGGGTAAACACTGATGGACATAACTTACAGATGTCTGCTCTCATGGAATTTCATAGAACTTTTAATTTAGTAGAATACATCTCTGTAGAAATGAGGTTGACTGGAAAATAAAGTATATCACATCCAAAGCTGCTTAGGACTCTGCAGATGACACTTAAAAAGGAGAAAGCTCATTCTTCCCAGGTTCCTGATTTTAACGCAGAAAGGATTAGAGGACGTTAGAGGGCAGCACAGGCTGGTTCGCCCTGGGCATGGTACAGACTGGACATGGTACTCCTACTTATGGTCTCTGGAGCATTGGCAGGGTACGATGACATATTATTTAATGATGAGAAAGATAATAATTCATAACCATTTTCATAGCCAGGACTTACTAAGTACTTTCTATATGCAATAGACCTAACTAAACATGCAAGGTCTTATCAAATCTTCATGAAGATTCTATAATTATTTTTATAGAATTTTTGCAGATGAATAAACTTAGACTTAAAGATTTTAATGACAATTTTAAGCAAAGGAGTCTGATGAGAGGATGCGCAGAATTTTTTATGTTGTGCTGAATCCAGTCCTTCATCGTAAGGATGAAGGTCCATAGGACTGAGGAGTCTTGCCCTCACAGAGTGGGGTGAAAGGGCAATTCTATAAATCTTCCATCCTCCCCATCTTCAGGTGATCCCTGCCCACATAGCACCATCTTTTCTTTCCAGGGAACTTCTCACATGAATCTGTGTTTTTTGAAATTCCTTCTATTAGATTTCATAATGAATATCGGGTTTGTACATTTCAGAATTAGATCCTTCTCTTGCTTATAATTAAACCTCACTTGCTTGGTAACAGACACTGGATCCCACTCTGTTGTCTCAGGGTGAACCCGACTCTACCTGTGGTCAGTGGATTGTCAGGATGGCTACTACCCCTCTTAATTTTTAGAATCTCTTCTCTCTGTGGGGAAACACCTCATCCTGGAAGCTTTGTTTTTACATAGATCAGAGATGGGCGAGAACTTCTCTAGTCCAACCACCATCTGACGTTTGAGTTGCCTTGCAGCATTTTTAATGGAGAGTCACTCAGTCTTCTCTTAAACTCCTCTATTGACAGGGAACTTGGGACCTTCCAAAGTGGCCCAACCCAGTTGGTCTCCAGTAATGCATTCATTCAGCATTAACTACATTCATAAAATGAGCTTTGGGGCAAGTTTTAAGCAAAGAACAGTTACAATTCTACCAAGCCCCTGTGCCTTGTGAGGCCCAACTAAGGGAGCTAAGACAGGCACACCAAGAACTAAAACATGAGATCCAAAGTTCTGTAGGAGCTCAGTGGATAAACAGGTCAACTTCAATTATAATATTCAATCAGACCAAGACAACCCATGCTAATCTCCTACTTCTCATATTAACTAAAGGAATTCAATGTGCTGTATAACTTTGGGAAAGAGTTAGACAATAGTAAGTGCTAATATTGTTTATGCAACAAATATTTAACTTCTTTTATATATAATCTGTGTATTATAAAATATACCCATTTTAAGTATACGTTCTTCAAGTTCTGACAAATGTACACACCTGTGTAACTCCTGCCGCAATCAAGCTGTAGAACATTTCCACCGCTACTAAAAGTTCCCCTTGTACTTCATTCCTTCCTACCTTTAGCATCAGGCAACCACGGATTTGTTTCCCGGCACTGTAGATTACATACCTCTTTCCTAAAATGTCACATGAATGGAATTACACAGTACGCAGGCTTTAGTGTCTGGCTTCTTCTGTCTAACATGATGATTTTGGAGTTCACCTATACTGTTGCGTAGTTTGTTCCTTTTTTTTTTTATTGGCCATTGAATATGTAGGAAAGTCTCATCTTTGTTCGAATTCAGATTTCTAAGATGACTAATAATGTCAAGCACTTTTTGATGTAATTATTGGGCATTTATGTATATGCTTTGTGAATGTAGTTTTTTTTAAACTTTATGTGATAATGCATATATGCATCTGTTTTTGGATTCTCTGCTCTGCTATTGATCTGTTTGTCTATTCTCATGCCAATATACCACACTGCTCTAATTGCTGTAGACAGGGTAATTTAAAAATCAGATAGACTAAGTCCTCCAACATTTTTTTTCTTTTTCAAGATTGTTCTGTAGTCTAGGTCCAGAGCATTTCCGCATAGATTTTAGAATCAGCTTGTCATTTTGTACAATAAAGCACCAGTTTAGCTTCATCCCACATATTTTGATATGTTGTATTATTATCAGGAAGATCCTAAACAATTTCTAATTTTCCATGTGATTTCTTCTTTGACCCATGCATGCTGTTTAATTTTTATATATTTGAGCATTTTCTTAATACCTTACTGCTTTTGACTTCTTATTTAATTCCATGGTGGTCAGTCAGCAAATATGATTTCAGTCCCTTTAAATTCATTGAGATTGCTTTTAATGACTCAGCATATACTTGATCATGGTATATGCTCCACGTGCAATTTAAAATAAGAACATGCCTTCTGTTATTACTGAATTCATCATCCCATAATATCAATTTGATCATGTGGGTTGATAGTGTGTTTGAGCCTTCCATACCCATACTGACTTCCTATCTAATTTTTCTAACATCATTAAAAAATGAGCATTGACATTTCCAACCATAACTATCTATTTGGCTCTTCTTTCAGTTCTGTTGTCTTTTTTTTTTTTTTTTCATGTATTTTCGAAGCTCTGTAATTGAGTGCATTCACATTTAAGACTTGTATGCCTTACTGATGAATAGACTATTTTATGATTACAAGATGTCCCTTTTCTACAATAAATTCTTTATTTTGACAGTTATTTTTATGGATAGTACAGTTATTATGGTCTTCACATGTTCAGAATTTGTTGTATATCTTTTATTCATCCCCTTACTTTAAACCTACTTGTGTCTTTAAAGTGTGCTTTCTGCAAACAGCATATATGTAAGTCTAATTTTTTGTTCAGTTTGACAATCTCTGTCCTCTCATTAAAGGGTTTGGTCTGTTTATGTTTATGTAATTATTGATATGCTTGAATTTTAGTCTACAATCTTGCTGTTTTGCATTTGTGTCACTTCTTCTTTGTTCTTCCATGGAATGTACCACATATTCAACAAGCTTGATCCAGTTTTTGGCTGATCAAAATGTAAAATTTTCCCAGCCCTGTGGTCTCTGGGAATTGTTCAGCCTTCAGCTTCCTGATAGCTGTTCTCTGCTGATTCTTGTGGAGTTTTATTCTATGCATGCTCAGCTTAGTATGCAGCAAAAGACTCAAGGGGACCCTTGTGCGGATTTCTGGAGCCACTTTTCTGTGTAGCCCCTTGTCCTGTACTCTGTCCTACAAAACACAGCTCCCCCAGACTCTCTGAGCTCCCATCTCTGTAACTCAGTGAGTCCGCAGGGTTGTGCTTGGGTGTTCCCTTCCTGCCTCATGACAGAAAACTGGGGCAATTACAGAGGTCATCTTTGGCTTTCTTTAATTCAGGGATCACAGTCCTCACCACCTGTTGTACAGTGGGTGAACTAGTTGTCTGATATATTTGTCTAGTTTTCTAGTTTCTTCTTCTTTTTTTAATGGCAAGGGCAAGTCTAAGTTTCTCTCCTATGGCTTGAAGTAGATATACTTACAGCTTCTTGAAGGTATAAAATATGTCACAGGCTCCTACATTTCAGCATCTGACAGTTACTTTACTTGTCAATATAGCACAGTGATCAATAGCACAAATTATAAAGCCAGCCTCTCTGAGTGTGAACCTTGACTGCATGTATCAGCCTGTGAGGCGGGGAAGAATATTTTACTTCTCTGTGTCTTAATTTTCCCATCTATAATATAGGAATGGTAATAACCTAGCTTTTTGGTTTCTTTGAGTTTCAATGAGCTAGCTAACAAGTTAGAAGACTCTACACATGGACATCACAAGATGGTCAATACTGAAATCAGATTGATTATATTCTTTATAGCCCAAGATGGAGAAGCTCTACACAGCAAAAACACGACTGGGAGCTGACTATAGCTCAGATTATGAACTCCTTATTGCCAAATGTAAACTTAAATTGAAGAAAGTAGGGAAAACCATTAGACCATTCAGGTATGACCTAAATCAAATCCCTTAAGATTATACAGTGGAAGTGACAAATAGATTCAAGGAATTAGATCTGATAGACAGAGTGCCTGAAGAACTACGGATGGAGATTCGTGACATTGTACAGGAGGCAGTGATCAAGATCATCCCCAAGAAAAAGAAATGCAAAAAGGCAAGACGGTTGTCTGAGGAGACCTTACAAATAGCTGAGAAAAGAAGAGAAGCTAAAGGCAAAGGAGAAAAGGAAAGATATACCCATTTGAATGCAGAGTTCCAAAGAATACCAAGGAGAGATAAGAAAGCCTTCCTCAGTGAACAATGGAAAGAAATAGAGGAAAACAATAGAACGGGAAAAACTAGAGATCTCTTCAAGATAAATTAGAGATACCAAGGGAACTTTTCATGCAAAGATGGGCACAATAAAGGGCAGAAATGTTATGGATCTAACAGAGGCAGAAAGTATTAAGAAGAGGTGGCAAGAATAAACAGAAGAACTGTACAAAAAAGATCTTCAGGACCCAGATAACCACGATGGTGTGATCACTCACCTAGAGTCAGACACCCTGGAAAGTGAAATCAACTAGGCATTAGGGAGCATCAGTACAAACAAAGCTAGTGGAGGTGATGGAATTCCAGTGGAGCTATTTCAAATCCTGAAAGATGATGCTGTGAAAGTGCTGCACTCAATATGCCAGCAAATTTGGAAAACTCAGCAGTGGCCACAGGACTGGAAAAAGTCCGTTTTCATTCCAATCCCAAAGAAAGGCAATGCCAAAGAATGCTCAAACTACCGCACAATTGCACTCATCTCACACACTAGTAAAGTAAAGCTCAAAATTCTCCAAGCCAGGCTTCAGCAATACGTGAACCATGAACTTCCAGATGTTCAAGCTGGTTTTAGAAAAGGCAGAGGAACCAGAGATCAAATTGCCAGCATCTTTTGGATCATCAAAAAAACAAGAGTTCCAGAAAAACATCTATTTCTGCTTTATTGACTATGCCAAAGACTTTGACTATGTGGATCACAATAAACTGTGGAAAATTCTTCAAGAGATGGGAATATCAGATCACATGATCTGCCTCTTGATAAATTGTATGCAGATGAAGAAGTAACACTTAGAAATGGACATGGAACAACGGACTGGTTCCAAATTGGGAAAGGAATCCATCAAGACTGTCTATTGTCATCCTGCTTATTTACCTTATATGCAGAATACATCATGTGAAATGCTGGGCTGGATGAAGCACAAGCTGGGATCAAGATTGCTGGGAGGGAAAAAAAAGATTGATGGGAGAAATATCAATGACCTTAGATATGCAGATGACACCACCCTTATGGCAGAAAGCAAAGAAGAACTATAGAGCCTCTTGATGAAAGTGAAAGAGGACAGTGAAAAAGTTGGCTTAAAACTCAACATTCAGACAGCTAAGATCATGGCAACTGGTCCCATCACTTCATGGCAAATAGGTGGGGAAACAATGGAAACAGTGTCAGACTTTATTTTGGGGGGCTTCAAAACCACTGCAGATGGTGACTGCAGCCATGAAATTAAAAGGCACTTGCTCCTTGGAAGAAAAGCTGTGACCAACCTAGACAGCATATTAAAAAGCAGAGACATTACTTTGCTGACATAGGTCCATCAAGTCAAAGCTACAGTTTTTCTAGTAGTCATGTATGGATGTGAGAGTTGGACTATACAGAAAGCTGAGTGCTGAAGAATTGATGCTTTTGAACTGTGGTGTTGGAGAAGGCTCTTGAGAGTCCCTTGGACTGCAAGGAGATCCAACAGTCCATTCTAAAGGAGATCAGTCCTGGGTGTTGATTGGAAGGATTGATGCTGAAGCTGAAACTCTAATACTTTGGCCACCTGATGTGAAGAACTGACTCATTGGAGAAGACCCTGATGCTGGGAAAGATAGAGCGAGAGGAGAAGGGGATGGCGGAGGATAAGATGGTTGGATTCCATCACCAACTCAATGGACATGGTTTGAGTAAGCTCTGGGAGTTGGTGATAGACAGGGAGGCCTGGCACGCTGCAGTCCATGGAGTTGCAGGGAGTTGGATATGACTGAGTGACTGGACTGAACTGAACTGAATGAGTTAAAATACTGCTTGGCATATGATATTATTCAATACTAGTGCTATTTGTAATATTATGATACCTTGTCTTCAAAGGGCCAGGTAGCTTATTCCTGTATGACTGATTCTTCACTTTTTTGGAACCTCATGCAGATAATCAGAGTAGGTTAATCAGTGAAAGCACATGACATCGTTTCATTGTTGTTGTGTTAAAGAATCACGCACCTCCATCTCTCCCAGCCAACTGTAAGTAATAAGTAACAGTAAGCTCCTAGCCTGAGAACAAAGGACCTTGACAAAAGCTGCATTAAGATCTAAGGGGACTTAAGCACGCCCTGCTCTTCATATTTCCATCTAGGTTGGCAATGAAAAAGCACATGTGTGCTGCTGTTCTAATAATGAGATTTTATTAGAACTGCACCACCGGCAATACATCAGTTAAAGGGGCATAGCAGTGAATCTGCTTGTAAAGTGAAGACTTCCTTTATAGAGCATAGGATTGCTCACTAATTTATCGCTGCCATAAATCTAGAGATTTGTATGTAGAGTGTGTAAATGGGCTGCACCTGAGCCAATGGTACTTTCAAAGAGTAGGGATGACTTGGCTAAGACTTAGCTGGCTGCTTTGAGACATGTTAAGAGTTGTTCCTTTAGGGAGCTCCTCTCTGGGTCTTTACCCCACCACCACTGTTCTGTTTTGGGAATAGTCCTTTTTCTTTCTTGATCCTGGATTAACATGGCCAGCTCTCAGGTGACCTCAGCAGAGATGCTGGCATGATCTGAAGTGCATGTCTTGTAAATGTTTAGTGAAAGTCTTCAGCGGATAAAGGGATAAAGAAGCAATTAAAACTCTCTCTCTTGACAGGATACCGTTGATTAAATCAGATTCTGGTGTGTTACTCTAGCTTTTGATGTATTACAATGGTACAGGGGTTTGTATGTTACCACTGATCTAAGTAACCCCCCACGATGTACATGAGACAACTAATATCACTGAGTAATAACACACCAGTTATTGCTTCCGAATCATCTAACGGCATCCGCCCTACGAATAATAGTAAGTCACTAATAGTAAGTCACTAATAATAGTTAGTCACTCAGTCGTGCCCGACTCTTTGCGACCCCATGGACTGCAGCCCACCAGGCTCCTGTGTCCATGAGATTTTCCAGGCAAGGTTACTGGAGTGGGTTACCATTTCCTTCTCCGGGGGATCTTCACTACCCAGGGATTCAACCCGGGTCTCCTGTACTGCAAGCAGATTCTTTACTGACTGAGCTACAAGGGAGGTCCATCTTATGAATAATACTTGAACTTAAATCATATTTCCTTCATAAAAATATCAACACACTTGTTCTCTTATCTACCTTAAAACTTCTAAGAGGAAAAGTGGGGTTGGATCTGTATTTCCCTCTTTGGAGGAGTTGGTTTCCCAGGTGGTGTTAGTGGTAAGGAACCTGCTTGCCGATGCAGAAGACATAAGAGATGAGAGAGACACTGGGTCAATCCCTGGGTTGGAAAGATCCGCTGGAGGAGGGCATGGCAGTCCACTCCAGTATTCTTGCCTGGAGAAGCCCATGGACAGAGGAGCCTGGCGGGCTACAGTCCATAGGGTTGCAAAGAGTCAGACACGACTGAAGCAGCTTAGCACACATACACGCACTTTTGAAGAGTATGAGAACCAGAGAACCAGAGACTGAACCACTTGCATGATATCCTACAGTGACACGGAGCCCCAGAGAATCCTGGACCCTGGAACACCAATCTTGAAACTTTTCTGCTAAATCAGGGTTAGCCAAGTATTCTTGTAAAGAGCTCAATTCAGTTCAGTTCAGTCGCTCAGTCGTGTCCGACTCTTTGCGACCCCATGAATCGCAGCATGCCAGGCTTCCCTGTCCAGCATCAACTCCCAGAGTTTACCCAAACTCATGTCCGTCGAGTCTGTCAAGAGCTAGAGGCTAAATATTTTAGATTGGGTGGGTGATACTGTTTCTGTGGCAACACAACTATTCAACTTTGCTGTTGTATCATGAAATCAACCACAGAGTATAAATGTACAGAATGAGCATGGCTGGTTAATATGATTGACTCCCTCTCTCTCTCACTACACACACGCACACACACGCACACACACACACACACACACAGCAGGTGATGGGCCACACTGGGCTCACATTTAAAAGTTTAACAACACTTGCACCACATTGTGACCCATGTTAGCTGCTACCTTAGGATCAAAAGGAGACTGCATGACAATAGAATGTGACATTTGTCCTTGCTTTTGCATTATCACTCATGCTTCACGAGAACCCTGCTATATAGTTTATTAATGACTTTCCATTTTATATATGATAAAACTGAGGCTAGCTCATTGTCTAAGGCTGTGTGTGTGCTTAGTTGCTCAGTCCTGTCCAACTCTTTACAACCCAGTGGACTGTAGCCTGCCAGGCTCCTCTGGCCATGGGGATTCTTCAGGCAAGGATACTGGAGTGGGTTTCCATGCCCTCCTCCAGAGGATCTCCGCAACCCAGGGATCAAACCCAGGTCTCCCGCATTGCAGGTGAATTCTTTAAGGTCTGAGCCTCCAAGGAAGGCCACATGGTTGTAAATACAGTGTGAAGACTGCAATACAAGTCTCCTGACTTCTAATACTTCTCTTCTGCTAGCTATTCCATAAAGAGTTCTTATCCACACTTTCATTTTGAAATGTGAAAATGCTTGGACCGGGGAAGGAATGATTTGTCTGGGGTCAGTGTTCCTTTAGCGACTTGCGCCAGGATCACAACCTCATCTGTTGGCTTCCAGGTTGGTCTTCTATCCCTTCACATTATTGTGAACATCCCCCTGCCAAAAAAGGTGTAACTTGATAGAATGATGGCATGTTCATTGTATTTCATTCTTTAAACTTCCTGAAATGATATCATTTTAGAAATGATTTCTTTGAGGTACCAAACAGTATCCAGATGGAGAATAATGATTTGCGATTCACTTTATGTCTTTGACTAGTTTTCAAAATCCCAATCTGGATTAAACAATTCTTTTTATAAAATTAAACAGCAGTATCTTTTGTTTAATTTTATTCTTGAGTGCTAACGATTACATCTTTGGGTCATAGTATTTAATTATCTCCTCCGATCCTAGGAAAATGTGTGAATCAGAAAGTAAATTGGTAAAGAGGACTCAGTTTTAACCAGCACTTCAAAAGGAATCATTGAGTAGGAATCACTGTGATTTCCAGGGTCTCTTCAGGCTCTGTCAGAATATGGAAGATGATCAGGTGATCAATCGTCCTGGTTTGCCTGGGACTGAGGGGTTTCTTGGAATGCAAGGCTTCCAAGGCTCAAGCCAGAAAAGTCCCAGGCAAATGGTCATCCTGACTGCTAAATCATATGTGTTCAATGAATTGACCATTAACCATAACTCTTCATGCCTGGAGGTAATGATGTTCTTCTGGAAAGGGACTGGGGGACAAGAACAGGACAAGAACAGCTTCTCAGCAACACTTCAGCAGGACAGGGCTTCATGAATTTGTAGAGAAATCTAACTATAGATACCCAACGATATTAAAATATCAGAGGGTATCAAAAGACTAGCTTACTGACAAATATAAACCAGTCTCAATTATTGTTGCTACTTTCCCCACTCATTGGTAAAAATCGTGGAATCAGACACTTAATCTAAGAAACACATAAACAAAGAGGACCTTTAGCTCCAACTATAACAGAAGGTGTCTGCTCAACATGGAAAATTATCCACAGGCTACTGGAGAGCATCAGTTCTTAGACTCAACAGAATATCCAGTTCCAACACGGGATCCACAGCAAGACCAGGAGGTGATGCCAAGTTTCCAAACCCTGGATCTGAAGCCATCGGCCAAATGACACCTTCTTGAGATTTCTCTCAGGCCTCCTGCCATTTCTCCATCCTCTGACAGTTCTGGTTTTGCAAATGTGGGCTGGCTGAGAAGACCTGCTCTGGATTTCCCAACTTTGGGGAAAGAAGTTTCTGGTGGTCCCATTATACACCAAGTCTCTGAAAGCTCCCTTTGTTACTGGTGGAGTTAACTTTCCTGCCAAGGGGCTTCTCTAGCCACCACAGGTGTTGGCCACTCTCCCTACCCTGGAGGATGTTAAAAGTAAACACCAGAAGGATCCACACAGTCCAGCATTGGCACAGTTGCTACCATACTAGCCAGGGTTAAAAACCACAAATGACTAAAAACTTTGGAAAAAGCAACACAGAGGATTTTCAGATTTTCCTATAGAAATCCTCACTATCGAAAGCCTTATTCTGCTTTTTCAGTTACATCTGGTGACTGTTTATTTAAGAACTTGGTTAGAAAATTCAGTTGAAATATGCATCAGTAAATTCCGTTGCCCATCACAGGCTGGCCAAACACAGTTAATGAGTCTTCTTGGCTCTGATTTCGGAGTTTGAGTTAGCATCTGCAGGGGGGCGGTCTCCCTGACTGTCACGTGTCCTAAGGCATTCAGACACCTAACCCACTAGGGACTCCTAGCTCTGCCCACATCCTCCCAGTAACCTGCAGTTCTAGAGCCCTCACTGGCTCTGACGTTTTTCTCTTTAATCCTTACTTTGGCCTTTACTTTTTCTATTCCTTTGTTGAGTCCATTTCTCAGGTCCACATCATTTCTTTTCCTGTCTCCTGTCTTCCCTTCTGCTCCCTCCTTGATGCTTTCTCCCTTTCCGATGCATCCCCGTTGACCTCTCCCACTTTCCTTTGCTATTTGCCTCTCTCTTTTGAACTGTTTCTGCGCCCTGATTTTTCTTCCTCTTGCGGAACCTGTTTCTTGCTTTCCACTTGGAATTTCTTTAACTATTAAAAAAAAGAACAATTATTGCCATGCTGCTTCATTTTTAGTAAACCTGATTTTGAAAGTGGAAAACTCTATTTCTTTAGTGTGCTGTGGCAGAGAGGTAGAGACATAAATTAACTAGAGCCAGCTGAGATGCGGAAGAGAGCCAATTTGTAGCTCTGCGCCAGAATGAATACGAAGCAGGTGGCGAGGGGTATGAATACACACCTCCATCCAGCTCAGCACACTCTGTGCTCACTGAATATCTACAGCCTGTGCGGGCCCGGAGAAAAATCAATTTCTCCTTATCGAATGCCAAATGAAGGCTGTCGAAGTCAGGTACTGATCCACTATTTAAAGAGAACAAATTCAAAACTGGCACAGAGCTTTCTGAAATTGCTGCGAAGTCCAGTTTCAAAAACATGAGTACTTGACTCAGCCAAGGACACTCCTACAGGGAGACTGATGTCTGTGTGTTGGCAGAAGCGCCCTGGTATATTCCCCAGATCCCCTAACTTTCTGCAACACAAAGGCTGAGCAACACAGGCCCACTGGCTAGAATAAAATTGCTTCAGGTTGGTAAGCGTTCAGTAGTTTCCCTGAGTTTTCAGCAGGCTCAGATTCACACCTGCCAGTATTGCTTTTGATTACGAAACACAACAGTTGGGCAGTCCAGGTAACCGTAATTGTCTCTGTAATTAGATTCTGTCATGCATGGTGTACTCAGGCCTTGGGCTTTTGTGGAAACAGAAGAGGCGCCTGGAGTATCTTTAGAGCACTTGGTCTCTTCCAGAGAGCAGGTCGCTAATAAGCTCTTCCTGCAGCAACGAGAAGGCGGATTGCCTCTCTTTCACATCTCCTTCTACCCCTTTCTGGTTCAGCAAATTTGAGCTGTGTTGCAGAATGAAAAACAAAGGAGAAAGCTGTAAATGAGGAGAAGGGATGGAAACTGTCCAGGAAGAAATCCAATTTCTGTCTTGGGTTCTGTGCATTTCAAAATGGAAATGCTACACTCGTTAAAGTGCCCATTAAGCAAACAATCCAGGGAAATGAGGCGGGGTTTAGGAGGCTGGGTGGGAGAAGAGGCAGGTCAGGGAGAGGAGGGCATTGTTTTTAAAATCAATTGCAAAATGTTCAATAAGGGGGAAGGAACGCCTGCAGATATTTCACTGGAGAGTGAGGAGAGCATTATCTCTATACTGACAACTGGCAATAATGTCTCTATTATAGTTACACAAAGGTCTGTCTGTATCTAACAAGACAATGGCGGGTTTAGTGATGGTATAAACTCCACGCCCTGAGATCTAGGCATCAGGAGGCGGAATGACTAAATACTTGATCTATTGAGTAGATGTGGGGAAATATAGCAGATCTGTGAGAGTAAACATGTTTACCCAGCAGTTAAAACAGTCACACAAGGAAAGGCAAAGAAAAAACACAGCTTACTGTGTGCCAGGTACTTCCATCTTCTCTGTCTCTATCCCAAACTCACACTGATGCAGTGGGTATTATCAGTCTTCATTCCCAGATGAGCAAAAGAGTTCAAGGAGATGTAAATAACCCAAGTTCATTTAGCTGCTCAACAGTAGAGTCAAAATTTGAGGGCAAATCCCACTGCAGATGGTGCCTGTGGCCATGAAATTAAAAGACGCTTGCTCCTTGGAAAAAAAGCTATGACCAACCTAGACAGCATATTAAAAAGCAGAGACATTACTTTGCCAGCAAAGGTCTGTCTAGTCAAGGCTATGGTTTTTCCAGTAGTCACGTATGGATATGAGAGCTGGACTATAAAGAAAGCTGAGCACTGAAGAACTGATGCTTTTTAACTGTGGTGTTGGAGAAGACTCTTGAGAGTCCCTTGGACTGCAAGGAGATCCAACTAGTCAATCCTAAAGGAAATTCAGTCCTGAATATTCACTGGAAGGACAGATGCTGAAGCTGAAACGCCAATACTTTGGCCACCTTATGCAAAGAATGGACTCATTGGAAAAGACCCTGATGCTGGGGAAGATTGAAGGAGGGAGGAGAAGGGGATGACAGAGGACAAGAGGGTTGGATGGCATCACCGACTCAATGGACATGAGTTTGAGTAAGCTCCGGGAATTGGTGTTGGACAGGGAAGCCTGGCGTGCTGCAGTCCATGGGGTGGCAAAGAGTCGAACACAACTGAGTGACTGGAGTGAACTGAACCCATCTGACTTATACCTGGTCATGCTGCCCTCCAAGAACACAGTCTCCATACCTTCCAGAAAGGAAACCAACACTTAAGAATCACCAACCATACACCAGTTACTCTGGACACACTCTCACATTCTTCATCTCCCACAATTTCAGTTCCACCCACACACACATGATTTGACAGACAAACAGTACGTGGTCTCTTCAAAAAAACAATTCAAATCTCTGCCACTGCAATTACACAACCCTGGTGTCTGGGGTTGGGAGTTCTATGAGATTCCCAGCACTGGCATCCCTCCTGAACAGAGAAATCTCATCTGAAAACCAGAGGAAAGGCTTTGGAAAGAAACGGGGTAGGGTCACAGGAGATTTCTGAGCTACACTCACACCACCTTCCCAATGGGCACATCTCCTGCCCCTCTGAGTGGAGCTGACTCACAGACTTGAGGAACCCAGCTCTTTAGGATGGGTCTGATTTTCTACAGTCTAGAGAACAGGATGTTTTTTTCAGACTCATTAGTAGCCCAGGTGAGAAGCCACTAGGTGAGTCCCTTCCTTGGAAAGTTAGGCTTCCTTAGATGATTCCGGCTAACATTTCATTAGCACTTGCCTGCATGTGCCAGGCACTGTTTTAAGCACTTCTGCATCTTAGCTCCTTGCACTGACGAGGTGGGGATGTTTATCCCGACTTTGGGCACAGAGATTGGGTAGCCTCAGCTTCTAATGCGCCGCAGGGTCTGCCCCAGGACCAGCCCACCCTGCTGCCGTGTGGAATCAGATTCTTCAGCCCTTTGGCAAATTGGGGACTCAGCCTACTCTTGTAGAACTTTGTTGTTATCGAGTGAACACAGGGCCTATATTCTCTCATTTGCTATATTCTCTCTTATTTGCTTTCTATCCTACAACTGCTTCTCAGCACAGATTCCGTGTTTTCACCTTCCTTGCTCATTCTAAAGCACGTTCCAGTCCTGTTTCTGTTTCTCCCACCTTACAATACCACCCATTCTTTTACCCCACACCCCTCTCTAGCTACTGCTCTTTCTATCTCCTCCCTTTATAGCCAGTACTCTAGAGAGTTTCCTGTCTTGCCATCTCTGTTTCCTCACTTCCACCTCACTGCTCAGTCCACATTACCTCCACCGTTCCCCTGAAATTGCAGCCTGTCTGGGTGGTAACTCCAGTGGGTTTAAGGGTTTCTTCCTGGGACATCAGACCTGGTTGACCATCCGTCTCTTGAAAGACTCACCCATTGCCTCCTGTTAGGGTGATCCGTCCGCAGGTTTGCCCCCTCCCTGGCTGCCCCCGTTCAGTCTTCTCTGTATATTCCTCTTCCTCTGCTCTCCTTGCTTTCCTCAGCCCTCCCCTCTCCTGGGCTCTCTAGCCTGTTCCTGGCCTCGCCCTTTACCCTTCCTTCTCCCCCAACTCTCGCAACGTCTCTAGCCCACTGCCTTCTCCAGTCCACCTGCTGCTCCTCTGGCTGAGCCCCTGTCCTGCTCCTCTGGCCCACCTGCTGCTCCGGCTTCACCTCTCCAATCCACACTATCAAAGCTTTCGCCAGAGTGACCTTTGCAGCCACTAAAGGGGTGACCTCTCTCTCCTCCATGAGCCTTTGAATGACTCCCCTTTGCTACGAGACATCCCTACTCATCAGAATGTACAGGCAAGGTGTGTTAGGATCATGCCTACAATTGCCTTTTCGGCTTCAGTTTTCATGATCTCTCCTGCATCCTGTGATCCAAACCATCAAACTTCTCTCGGTTCCTTGCTGTATATCCCACTCTCACAGGTTCCACTTGTTCCCACTATGGCCTTTATTACATGAAGCACCCCTCTCCCATGCTCATGTCTTCCAGCTGACGTCTAGATAAGTGTTACTCGCTTAAAGGTCAGCTCTTTTTCAAAGCCTTCCCAGATCTCCTGAGCTTGGACCCAGTGCTCCTTCCCTGTGCCCCTCCAGTGCCCTGGATGCCAGTCAGGACACTTTTTTGTAGTTGTCTCTCTGTGTATCTATGTCTCCTAGTAAACATAAGCTCTAGAAGTAGGCACTGTTTGTATCCTGGCTTTCATTCGACTTGAACCCCTACCATAATGTTTACTGATGCAAAGAGCCGACTCCCTGGAAAAGACCCTGATGCTGGGAAAGACTGAGGGCAGGAGGAGAAGGTGGCAACAGAGGATGAGATGATTGGATGGCGTCATCGACTCAATGGACATGAGTCTGAGCAAACACTTGGAGACAGTGAAGGACAGGGAAGCCTGGCCTGCTGCAGTCCACGGGGCTGCAAAGAGTTGGTGATGGCTTAGTGACAGGGCAACGACAGTAATAGTGTTTAGTGAAAAATTAAACAGTTTAAAGGAGCATTACAGATTTCTGAATGAACAAGCATGCTTTGTAGGAACTAGGAGGTGAGGACAAAGTGAAGCAGCCTAGCCTGGTGAAGGAATGACCAGAAGGGCAGAATTAAGGAAGCTTGGGATGGTAACATTCCTGAGTACTCCTGCTCACGTTGTCCAGTATTTAAAATGAAGGATCTTTCAGGAGTTGCATAAAGACAAAGGGAATTGAAAGAGAAGATTCTTTAGTCCAGCCTGTCTTTCAGGAAGATGTCTGGGAGACTGCCCAGAGTCTACGAGGAGACAGACAAGGTGCTGGTTTGTTTTGCGAGAGAGTGAGAGGGAACAGAGAAAAGAAAACCTGGAGGCTTATAAGCGCCGCCCCCCACCCCCACCCCATCCTGGTCAGGATATTTGCCAAGTTTCAGCCAACTGTTTCTGTGTCTTGCTTGGAAAGTGAGCAGCCTGTGCGGATGGGGTGGGGAGCTATGCCACTTGCTGCCTCTCCGCATGCCCGCAGCACTGAATGCTTTGACACACACTCTGAAATGCAACTCAAGCTCTCGACTGACTGGTGAGTGACAAAACCTGGTCTGAGGCAACTTATCGTTTCAAGATGATGGCAGGAGGCAGACAGTTCTGGCTAGAAGTGGAGCGGATCCTTTTGAGCAAAGGATATAAAAAAAGAGAGATTTTGCATAGCAGCTGGCCCCCTGGAACGCTGGCCACAGACATTTGGAGTACACTTGTCATGTAGGGGTCCTGGGATGCCCCTATTAACCTAGAGCCCCTGGAAGCCAGGATGGGGGCTATCACCCTCCACTGGGAAGGTTATAATGATTCACAAGAGAGAATAGTTACCGAAGGGTAAAGTGGTGGGGAAAGCATCATAGAGATATTGGCATATGCCAAGCCTTGAAGATGTAACTTCTAGGAGGGAAAAAGACAGGGCATTCCATGTAAGCATTTCCCCCATAATGTGGGAAAAGGCAAGGAGTAGGGCATGAGCGGGGTATGCCCCGGGAATACCGATTAGAACAGCTTGGCTGGAGAGGCGAGCTCCCGTCATAGAATATTGGAAGTGAAGACAGGATAAAAATACCCTGCAGTGCTCTATAGGTAAGATCAATGGCTCATTTACCCAGCTTCAAAAGGCTGCAAATAGCTATTTTTTATGTTGGAAAAGAAATCCAATAATTTGTATCACTTGCCGCTATGAATCTGATAAAAAGCCCTTCCTGAAGACTGTAACAAATGGCCACGGGAGCCCTGCATTCAAGCTGCAGTATTGTAAGACACGGCCAGGAGAGTCAGATCATATTGATTTTGTTGGGCCTCTTGGGCTGTGTGTACAGAATCCCCAGAGCCCCTGCCTCGCTCACTGGGTTCCATTTTCTTCTGTTTTGTACAGATTTAGAGAGAGCCAGCTCTAAGGAAGGCTGCACTGGCATGTGCAAAGCCCATCGAGGCACAGCTGCAGTCCTTAAGAAGCTCGAGTGGAACAGAGGTAAGATGCTCTAATGATTCAGGGCCACGTGTCAAAGAAAAGCAAGAACAAGGACACGAAAAGAAGAGATGGATGTGGAGCAACTGGAACTGTCGTCCACAGCTGGCAGGAATGTTGTTCAGTCATTAGGTTGTGTCTGACTCCTTACAATCCCATGGACTGCAGCACACCAGGCTTCCCTGTCCTTTATTATCTCCCAGAATTTGCTCAGTTTCATGTACATTGAGTCACTGATGCCAACGGACCGTCTCATCCTCTGCCACCCTCTTCTCCTCCTGCCTTCAACCTTTCCCAGCATCAGAGTCTCTTCCAACGAGTCAGCTCTTCACATTAGGTGTGAATATAAAGAATGGGAAATGGTAAAACCATTTAGGAAAACAGGCGGTTTCTTCCAAAGTTAAACACAGCTGCCCTTCTAGATATTTCCCTAAGGAAGAAAACACATGTATCCACATAGAACATTTGTATATATTGTAAAGAAACTATACCCCAATAAAAAATAAAAAGAATGTACTCAGTAGCTTTATGCATAAATACAAAAAAAGTAAGCCCTGAGAAAAGCTAACTTAACAAGTTGCACTTAACAAGAGAATGGATGAACAAATTGTGGATGGAAAGTGCTCATCAGTAAAAAAGAATCAATCACTGACAAGTGCAACAGCATGGATGGGCCTCAAACACACGACAGAGCGAAGGGTGATCCAACTCCTTGCGCGTATTCCGTTTACACAAAGTTCAGGCACAGGCAGAACCGCGCTTGGATAATAGAAGTCAGAACAGTGGTTGTCTCTGGGGATGGGGTGAGGTTGGGAGTTGTCTGGAAAGGAGAATGAAGAACCTATCTGGAAGTGTTGTATCTTAACTTTGGGTGGTGGTTACCAAGGTATTCACGACTAGTGAAATTATCAAAGTGAGTGCATTTTACTGTATGTCAATTGTATTTCAGTAAAAAAAGGTATAGAACAAGAAAGGAGCAGGGTAAAGGACAGCATGGTTTCATGGACATGCTGCCTTGGGCAGCTTCAGAGAGAAGCTGGAGGACGGAGTGAAGCTATGATGGGTGCGGTGTGTGAGTGCTCCCAGTGGATGTCCTCACGTCTCAGTGCAGCTGGAAGAGAGACCCTCAGCGAAGGGGACAAAAAGCGAGCGCTGGGGCTTGGGGAGCATAGACAAAGCTCAGAACAGGATCTACAGAGAATTAGGAAGGGGCTTTTCCTGAGATGAATGGACACATTTTGAGAGTTACGCATCATGGCTTACCGATGGAGATCATGAGCCAGGCTCGGGACTGGCAGGGCATGGAGGATGAAGGCGTATGGTGCTCACTGAGAGCACACTCCAAGTGGGTCATGGCTAGAGGGCAGGGATGAGACAGCGCAGGGTCGACGGAGATCGCAGAGGGCTCAGGGTTCTGGCTGTCAGGAAGAAGAGGAGCAAGTCCAGGAGGCATAAGACATTTGACTGGTGGCTCAGACAGTAAAGAATCTGCCTGCAATGCAGGAGACCCAGATTTGATCCCTGAGTCAGGAAGATCCCCTGGAGGAGGAAATGGTAACCCACTCCAGTATTCTTGCCTGGAGAATCCCATGGACAGAGGAGCCTGGGGGGCTACACTCCACGGGATCACAAAGAGTCAGACACGACTGAGCGACTAAGTGCACGAGACGGTGTTGATCAGTGAAGGTGGTTTTCCGATTCACGATGCCTGAAGGAGAGCAGTTCTGAATGATGGATAGGTTGAATGGTGATGACACAGCCTTGGAAGCTGGGAGTCAACAAGGACAGTGGCAGAAGACACATGGAAAGGGAGACTGAGACAAAGGCTGAAGTCCTTGCAAACGCGGTGGCATGTCCTCAGTTACAAGTTCCTCTCTCTCCCCAGGTGAAGTGGAAGCTGACCTGAGCTTGGATTACAAAGTATTGCTTTAAATAATACGCAATTGGCTATATTTAACTCTTTCTATTCTATGAAGATGAAAATGCTTCAGGGTATGTTTTAAAGCTGATTTTAATCGAGTCTCTATGAGTAACACAAAGTGGTTTTTATTCTCTTTTTACAAATGAGGAAAGGAGCCTTACCTCACACAAGGCTCCTCCCCACAGCCTTCCTTCTGATCGGGGTAGGATGTGGGTATACAAAAGTAATTGCTGAAATCACCCGGCTGTGAAGAAAGGGAATGCCCTTCAGAAAGGGCACAGCATGGCAGAGGTTTCAATGTTTGAAGAGCTGTACTGTATGTTTTGACACTTCAAAAGTAAAATTTATGGGAAGAAATAAGTTGTTCTGTTCTTATTCATCTTTCCAGTTCTTTTATTGATTTTCTTATTGGAATAATTCCTTCAAGCCCTTAAAAATCTAAATTCTTATTTAGAGACTCCCAGACTCCTACATCAAGAAATATATTCCAAAGGCCAGTGGGGGCTTTTTGGTATATCATGAATCAGAAGGAAATGGCAGCAGAATTGTTTCTACTGCTTATTAACTGTGTAATCTCTTGACAAAATATTGCATCTCTGTGCTTCGAGTTCCTCATGGGGAAATTATGCAAGTAAAAGAGCTATACAAGGTTGGGATTTTTAATACTCTAAGAAAACAGTGAATCGTTAGTGAGCCCTTAAATAGAATTAGCAACAAGAAAGTCAGCGTAGACCTGAAACAGCATTCTGGCAATGTATTCTTAATCAAGGATCTTCTAGAAATGAGCGCTGATTAATAAGACGAGAACACCCCCCACTCCCACCCCCACAGCTACTTCCTCATCAGCATCGGTACCCCCGTGCTCTGTCTTCCTGCCTGTTACCAAAGGAGAACCATTCAGGCTTACGTTGTTGTTCAGTTTCCCAATCATGTCTGACTCCTTGCGACCCCATGGACGGCAGCACGCCAAGCCTCCCTGTCTCTCATCATCTCCCGAAGTTTGCCCAGGTCCATGTCCATTGCATCGGTGATGCCACCCATCCATCTCATCCTCTGATGCCCTCTTCTGCTTCTGCCCTCAATCACGGGGTGTGGGCTACAGGCCCTTTCCCTCTGCCACCAAGTTATGGTACAGAACTCCAGAGTCAAGAGTTCTAAACCTGAACCTAGTTTTCCGGGTTCTTATGAAATGTGTATTTGTCAGTATCATGGGGAAAAAAAACATTTTTGTCTAATAGTCTGTTAGCTTGATATAGAAATTTTACATATTGAAAATATATGCTGATTCCTTCTTTGATCTTATCCCAACCTCTTATATGCTGGGGTTGCCAAGGCTCAGTCTCAGAGCCTCTTCTCTTCTCTACACTCATTCCCATCTGATCCACCCAACCCATGGCTAGACTGCTGATGACTCCCAAATGGCTTCTCCAGCCCACACCTCTTTCTTAGTTTTATACTCTTTACTTGACATTTCCACTTGGATGCCTAAGAGGTATCTCAAATGTGCACATGTACCAAAATAAACTCCTGTCTTCTTTCCAAAATCCATTCTAGTCCCAGCCTTCCACATTCCACTTTATGCCAACCCCCACTTCCAACTGCTTAGGCCAAAAACCTTGCAGCCTTTTGGAATCACCTTTTACTCTTGCAATCTGTCAGGAAACCATGCTGGCTTTACGTTAAAAATATATCCAAAATATGACCATTTCTCACTACTTCTGCTGCCACACCCTGCTCCAAGTTCCAATCACCTCTTGTCTGGACTACTGTGATCGCCTTCTCATAGGTCTCTCTTTTGGTCTATTCTCAATATAGACACCAGTGTGATACCATCCTAATATGACAGATCATGTCATTTTGCTCAAGATCCTGCAATGGTTTCCCCATTTCACTCTGAGTAAAAGTGAAAACTGTTAACATTCTTCAAAGCCCTGTGTTCCCTAGACCCTCATACCTTCGGCCCACTCCCTCCCTTGCTCCTTCAGCCTCAGGCACTCAGGTCTCTGTGAAGGTTGAGAAACGTGTCACGTAGATTCCTGAACCAGTATGTTGCTCTGGCTGTTCAGCCTGCTGGGAGGTTTCCCTCTCACTTATCTGCTTAGTATGTCTCCATCCACCTCATTCCCCACACTCTTCTCTACTTTCCTTTACCCCATGCCACTTACTATCTTCTAACATTCTATAGTTTATTTAATATTTCCCTTTCCTACATCATGATGGAAATGTCATATATCTGTACTGTCCAGTACAGTAGCCACCTGCCATTTGTGGCTATCGAGCACTTCACATGTACTTAGAATTGAATTTTAAATTTTACTTAATTTTAATTAATTTAAATTTATATTTTGTTTAAGTAGCCACATGTGGTTTGTGGCTAGCATCAGGAACAGCTCTAGAATCTGAGTACCATGAGACAGGGAACTTTGTTTCATTCACTAAGTTCACCTTAATACCCAGCAGAGTGCATGACACACAGTAGGTACTCAATAAAAATGTGCTAATGAATGTGTGATCAAAGTCCAAGGCCAACTTTTCCAAGACCTGGCAGTCTACCACTGGACAAGAGAATCAGGAACTCATCAATAGGAAGCCCACTTTCCCAGCATATCAAAGAAAGATCCACAAGTCAAGGCAAGGGCTGTCTGTAAGTAAGGGCCCTGTGAGTAAAGTCTAGGCAAGGGTTTTCAGTAAGCAAGGGCCCTCTAAGTAAGCACAGTGCCTCACACATATAAATTAGGAAAACAAACAGTCCCTCCTGCACAGAATCCAATCTCCAATCTCTACCAATGTGTAACCAACTCGGCTCACTTGTGGCCACCATCAGAATTCAAGGCAGAGGCTCCCCATAGGCATGGTCTTGCAGAGGAAGGTTAACACGAATGCGTAAAGCGCTGTACCATCCCAGCAGTGAGGAATACGGAGGCAAGTATCAGCATCACTGATGAAAACGCTGAGGTCAGGGAATATAAGGTTTTATGCAATTGCATCTTGGAAACCAAGCAGAAACACTGAAGAGTTGTGGAAATTTATGTGAATTTGGTAGAATGAACATACCAGGCGGGAAATTAAATAACCATTGTGTGAATGGTATTTTAAAAGCTATTTTGGAGATGAAGTAGAGAATCAGTCTTACAATACCAAATCAAGATTTTCAAACTGTTTCCTTCCAAAATCTTATTTTGAAGACCCATAAGACCAGTGCTTTCAGTATTACTAAGGTAGTGAAGAAGTTAAAAGTGCTTTACTAAGCTACAATAATACTAAGGATCAGGCAATATTTTCTTTGTGTTATCTGACTAGCTCTTTAGGTTCCTATTAAAAGCAACAGATTTTTATGTCTCTAGTTTTTACTTTAAAATACTTCAGCATATATTTATACACCCATGTTCATAGCAGCATCACTTATAGTAGCCAAAAGGTGGAACCAATTCAAATGTTCACTGAATGAACATTCCAATAAACAAATAAATAAAACATGGTATATACATACAATGGAAAATTATTCAGCCTTAAAAAGAAATGAAATTCTGACACATGCTACAACATGAAGACATTATGCTAAGTAAGATAATGCAGGAAAAACATTGTATGATTCCACATATATGAGAAATGTAGAATGGTCAAATTCATAGAGACAAAAAAGTGAAGTGAAGTCACTCAGTCATGTCCAACTCTTTGCGACCCCATGGACTATAGCCTACAGGCTCCTCTGTCCACGGGATTTTCCAGGCAAGAGTGCTGGAGTGGGTTGCCATTGCCTTCTCCAGGGGATCTTCCCAACGCAGGGATTGAACCTGGGTCTCTCGCATTGTAGGCAGATGCTTTACCATCTGAGCCACCAGGGAAGTCAGGGGAATGGTTATTTCCACTTTGGGAAGGGAAATTATTGTTAATATTGTTTTCTGGGTATAGAGCTCAAAGTTTTAGTTTGAGAAGATGAAAAAGTTCCGGAGATGGAAGGCATGGTGATGGGTAACAATGAGAATCACAGAAGAGTACACTTAAAATTGGTTAAAAGGGTGAGTTTTCTGTTAAGTGTGTTTTACTACTGAACAAAGACAGACAAAAATGATCAGCATGTGTCATGGGATACCGTGTGGCCATCTCTCAGGGTGAGCTGTAACCGGGTGCTGGAATGTGCTGCATTCTAACAAAGAAAGCACAGCGCGGGCTGGTCTTTCCTATTAGCTCCCACAGGTGTCTGCTTTCTGTGTCTCAAATCACAAGCAGTGCTGTGTCAATTATTATACCAAAAGTCAGAAACGGTTCTTTTAATTGATGAAATTAGTAGTCGGTGATGCAGCACGGTAACTCTTAGAAATGTGCTCTTACTATTGAAATTTAAATACTACATTATATTCAGATGTGGACTGGCAGAAATTATTTGAGATCATCCCCATACTTGCTCCATCTGGGCATAAGAATGACCTAGTAGTGAAGCTGTCAGCTAAGTAAGAAACTCTTACCTCAAAATTTCTTCAGGGGCTACCATGATTTACCAAGAAGAACCTAAGGGTCACAGATGGCCAAATCAGCCCAGGTCAGGTCACAGTCACACACACAGAGGCCAGAGGAAAGTTCTAGTGTCAAAGGGCACAGGAAATCAATCTGTGAAGATTTGAATTATTAATCCTGGGAAAATACAATAGGTTGCTTAGTTTACTTCCCTCCCTGATTTTAGAAGACAAAAAATTTGGGCTCAGAAATGTTGAGTGATCTTTGTTAAGTGTTGAGTGATCTTTCCAAGTGTGAATGAATTTCATCTGCAGAAACTAAGAGGGGGCTATTTGATGTCATCCTTATTGAAGAGCTGCCAGTTATTGAGGAATGAACATATGCGGGGCATACTATTAGGAGGTCCACCACGTGATTGCGGATTTTCACAAAATCCCTGCCGAGTGTCCTCAGTATTCAGAGGAGGGGCTGAAGTTCAGAGTGGTCATGCCAGCAGATGTGGTCTGCGCCGCATTCACAGCCCCAACGCACACAGCATTTCTCACCAGTTGTGGGCAACCTGAGCAGGCAGGGAGTCCTGGGGACAACACCTCTGGGTCAGCACTTGGTCAATGAAGAATCCCCCTTCCAGGTTAGGTATCTCTGAGGTAAGTTCTATACCGTCTCCCAGAACCCAAAGTGCACCCAGTGGCCCACAGGAGTAACCTGTCCAAGCCTATGCTGCTTGTTAACTTTCTTCCATTCTTAGACTCATTTCCTCACTCCCCATCAGTGCTTCTGGGATCACCTTTAAAATAAACTACCTGCCTCAAATCCCTGCCTCAGGGATGCTTTGGGGGCAATCGTGTAATTTTCCAAGGTAACCCAGCCAGCCACCAGGTTGCAGAGTTGGGTGGTGAACCCAAGTCTATCTATGTTTGAGGATCACGCTGCTCTTCTACAAATTTAATTACATCTTCCTGCCTGAGTAAGTAGAGATAAGATAGAAAGAGACAGTGGATGTTTCAGAAAAAGCTCTTGAGATTTCTAAATGATGTGTTTGGTTAGTATCTCAAGTACTAATGTCCTCCGAGTTTCTACTCACCGCTTTGCATCATAGAGACATGAAGCAAATTATCACAATGTTGTTCACAAATCTGATCCATGTGGGAAGTTGAAAAATGGCTCCCAAAGATGTCCACAATTCCAGACCCCCAAACCTGTGAATGTTCTTTTGCTGCTGCTGCTAAGTTGCTTCAGTCGTGTCCGACTCTGTGCGACCCCATAGACGGCAGCCCACCAGGCTTCGCCGTCCCTGGGATTCTCCAGGCAAGAATGCTGGAGTGGGTTGCCATTTCCTTCTCCAATGCATGAAAGTGAAAAGTGAAAGTGAAGTCGCTCAGTTGTGTCCGACTCTTCGAGACCCCATGGACTGCAGCCCACCAGGCTCCTCCGTCCATGGGATTTTCCAGGCAAGAGTACTGGAGTGGGTTGCCATTGCCTTCTCTGGTGAATGTTCTTTTATTTACTGGTTAATTTTATCTTATTTTATTTGTTTGGCTGGGTCGGGTCTTAGTTGCAGTTTGTGGGATTTTTGCTGTGGCCTGCAAGCTACTCTCTGGTTGTGGCATGCAGGCTCCAGAGTGTATGCAGGCTCAGTAATTGCAGAACGTGGGCTGAGTTGCCCCATAGCGTGTGGGATATCAGCTCCCCAACCAGGGATCAAACCCACATTCCCTGCATTGGAAGGTGGATGCTTAACTATTGGACCACCAGGGAAGTCCCTGACTGTCTATATGACAAAAGGGAAATTTGCAGATGTGACAAAATTAAGACACTTAAAATGGGAAGATTATTCTGGATTATCTGGGTAGATACAATGTAATCACAAGGGTCCTTGTAAGAGGGACTTAGAAGGAGTCAGAGAAGGTGATAATGGAGTGAGGAAGGCAGAGATCAGAATGGTGCACTCCGAGAATGGAGGGAGGGGCCACAAGGTAGCAATACTGGGAGACAAAAAAGATAAGGAACCGGGTTTTCCCTCACACCCTCTAGAAGGAACCATCCCTGCTAACACCTTAACTGTAGCCCCATGAAACTGATTTCTGACTTGCAACCCCCAAGACTGTAAGAGAACAAATTTGTGTTGTTTTAAGCCAAGTTTGTGGTGGTCTATTACAGGGGTGACAGGAAACTAACACAGTTAGCTAAACATTACCAGTGATAATGATAATATAATAATAGATAATATTTGGACTTCCCTGGTGGCTCAGTGGTAAAGAACCCACCTGCCAATTCAGGAAATATAAGAGATGTGAGTTTGATCCCTGGGCCAGGAAGATCCCCTGGAGGAGTGCATGGCAGCCCACTCCAGTATTCTTGAGTGGAGAATCCCATGGGCAGAGGAGCCTGGTGGGCTACAGTCCATGGGGTCGCAAAGAGTCGGACGCAACTGAGCGACAAAACTACCACCAGATAATGTTTATTCCTAGTGATAATAGTTAAATAATAACAGATAATGTTTATTCAGCCCGGAACATGTTTAGGCATAGTTCTGGGAACTTTATTAGACCATCTAATCTCTAGTCCTCATAAAAATAGTGAGGAACTACTTTTAATTTCCTCATTTTAGAGATGAGGAAGCTGAGACTCAGGTTCAGAACTTGCCTCAAGTCACAAGCTAATACCTGAACTCAGGCTTTTCTGACCTCAAACCACATTTCTAATAAAATTTCCAAAATCTGACTCCAACACTGAGAGTAAAAGGAGGAGGGTGAAAGGACACTGACTGTCAGTGTTGCACAGCAGCCGCCTTGGCCTTCCATTGCATGATGAGCAGAAGAGAAACAGTAACATACACAACCTTCCTGCTGGACACAAATCGCTCTGGTCCTCACCTGATTCTCCCAGCACAGAACCTCCTTCCTGTTCCTCTCCATGTTTCTGGAAAAGGGCAGCTTAACCCAAACATACTGCTGGTTGGACAAGGGTAGTTTAGTAATTAGGTGTTTTGGTTTCTAAGGTATTCTTATCTTCTAGCTTCTATCAGAATTGAGCTAACAAGAAATTATCCAGCAGCTTTCTTGAAATCAGCAGTAGCTTTGAAAACCCAGAATGAAACACATCCTTTTTTTACTTTTTTTTAGTTTGAGCGCTTTTTCATTTTAAAAACAAACAGAAAGCTCAAGTGATCACATTTTAAAAGGGAGCAGGATTTGTCTGGTTCACATAGCTTGACCTTGTCTAGGTATACAGTACTGTATACGCTTCCAGAGCAGGAAATGGTCTCATTATACCTTTTCTCTCCTAAGCACTCAGTATAAGGTGAGCTATAAGTAAACCGAAGGGGATTGGGGGTGGCAGAGTCACTAGTCCAATAAATAAATAAAGAAGAGCCGAATAAATGAAGAAAGCAAGATGTGAGAAGGGAAGTTGAGAGCGGCTTTCATATCAGTCCTGCATCTATGCATTTTAATCAGATGCGCTTATACACTTCTGGGCCATTAACAGTGATAAGGGGGGTTCTGTATTTGCAACTTTGTGGAGCCATCCCTCACTCCAGGATAGTAAGTAGTTTTCCTTTTGTGTCAACTCTGACCTAGTGGTGTGTTAGGCGCTTACTCATGTCCGTCTCTTTGCAACCCTATGGACTAGGGCTGGACAAGCTCTTCTGTCCATGGGATTCTCCAGGCAAGAATTCTGAAGCAGGTTGCCATCTTCTCCAAGTGGGTACTGGCTTCTAAAACCCTAAATGGCGAAAAGAACTAATGGCCAAACCAAGACTCAGCTGGAAAGAATGTGTGATTGATTAATGATGTCTGCTTTGAACTGAGAATAAGAGAGGAGTGTGTGCATTTGCAGAAAACTTCCACACAACTAACTGTGGGCAGAGCTGACTGTCCAAATTTGTTTCAAGACAATGCCATCATCTGAAACTGTCTCTACACTATGAATATGTAGTTTTCACTTCTGCCTCTTCAATAGTTTCTTTCACTCACAACCACTGGATCTTGCTTTTTGCTTCTAGGCATACTCAGAAACAATGACTTTAATTTGAAAATGTATTTGAAAAGAAGTTTAAATCGATGTTTGTCAAGTTCTCTAAAGATAAGGAATGCTATATAGTCCCCCAAACATCAGCAACAATCAAGCTTTGTTTAACATTCTTGAACAATACAAGTGTGCTTGGGTATTATTCTAATAAAGTTCCTTCACTGACCTTTGTGAAATGAATATATCCAATTGATAGTAATTTAAATTAATTACACAAATTTAACTTTATAGTCACTTTTAAAGTTTTTTTCTCACTTGTCCTATTTTGAAACTATTCAATAAGAAGTCAATAGATTTCATCTTTTTACCTGTTTCTTCCCAGGAACACATTCTAGGCCATTCTATGAACCATTTTTCCCATTCTAAGAGAACCTCCACAATCAAAAGGTCACCCAGAAACAATAATAATAAAAATAATGCCATCTCAAGTTTATAACTTTTCACCTGTTGTATCTTCTTGATTTTTATTTAATATATATTTTAGTATTATCCCCAAATTATAGATCTTAAATTAGGTTATTGAATAAATGGCAGTTCAATTCAATTCAGTTCAGTTCAGTCGCTCAGTCATGTCCGACTCTTTGCGACCCCATAAATGGCAGCACGCCAGGCCTCCCTGTCCATCACCAACTCCTGGAGTTCACTCAAACTCATGTCCATCGAGTCTGTGATGCCATCCAGCCATCTCATCCTCTGTCATCCCCTTCTCCTCCTGCCCCCAATTCCTCCCAGCATTAGAGCTTTTCCAGTGAGTCAACTCTTCGCATGAGGTGGCCAAAGTATTGGAATTTCAGTTTCAGCATCAGTCCTTCCAATGAACACCCAGGACTGATCTCCTTTAGAATGGACTGTTGGATCTCCTTGCAGTCCAAGGGACTCTCAAGAGTCTTCTCCAACACCACAGTTCAAAAGCATCAATTTTTCAGCACTCAGCTTTCTCCATAGTCTAGCTCTCATGTCCATACATGACCACAGGAAAAACCATAGCCTTGACTAGATGGACCTTTGCCTCTGCTTTTCAATATGCTATCTAGGTTGGTCATAACTTTCCTTCCAAGGAGAAAGCATCTTTTAATTTCTTGGCTGTAGTCACCATCTGCAGTGATTTTGGAGCCCAGAAAAATAAACTCTGACACTGTTTCTACTGCTTCCCCATCTATTTGCCATGAAGTGATGGGACCGGATGCCATGATCTTCGTTTTCTGAATGTTGAGCTTTAAGCCAACATTTTCGCTCTCTCTTTCACTTTCATCAAGAGGCTTTTTAGTTCCTCTTCACTTTCTGTCATAAGGGTGGTGTCATCTGCATATCTGAGGTTATTGATATTTCTCCCAGCAATCTTGATTCCAGCTTGTGTTTCTTCCAGTCCAGCGTTTCTCATGATGTACTCTGCATAGACGTTAAATAAGCAGGGTGACAATATACAGCCTTGATGTACTCCTTTTCCTATTTGGAACCAGTCTGTTGTTCCATGTCCAGTTCTAACTGTTGCTTCCTGACCTGCATATAGGTTTCTCAAGAGGCAGGTCAGGTGGTCTGGTATTCCCATCTCTTTCAGAATTTTCCACAGTTTATTGTGATCCACACAGTCAAAGGCTTTGGCATAGTCAATAAAGCAGAAATAGATGTTTTTCTGGAACTCTCTTGCTTTTTCCGTGATCCAGCGGATGTTGGCAATTTGATCTCTGGTTCCTCTGCCTTTTCTAAAACCAGCTTGAACATCTGGAAGTTCACAGTTCACATATTGCTGAAGCGTGGCTTGGAGAATTTTGAGCATTACTTTACTAGCGTGTGAGATGAGTGCAATTGTGCAGTAGTTTGAGCATTCTTTGGCATTGCCTTTCTTTGGGATTGGAATGAAAACTGACCTTTTCCAGTCCTGTGGCCACTGCTGAGTTTTCCAAATTTGCTGGCATATTGAGTGTAGCACTTTCACAGCATCACCTTTCAGGATTTTAAATAGCTCAACTGGAATTCCATCACCTCCATTAGCTTTGTTCATAGTGATGCTTTCTAAGGCCCACTTGACTTCACATTCCAGGATGTCTGGCTCTAGATTAGTGATCACACCATTGTGATTATCTGGGTTATGAAGATCTTTTTTGTACAGTTTTTCTGTGTATTCTTGCCACCTCTTCTTAATATCTTCTGCTTCTGTTAGGACCATACCATTTCTGTCCTTTATTGAGCCCATCTTTGCATGAAATATTCCCTTGGTATCTCTAGTTTTCTTGAAGAACTCAATAGAAACCCAAATGGTGTGACAAAGTCCATACTTGCATGCCTGGTCTGCCTGGTTTCTATCACGTCACCGTGTGATTCTCTGTCCTGAGTTAAGCCCATTTCCCCACTGCACTGTGATCATTCCCTCTTCTCTGCTTCTCTTTTCTCGTTTCCTGGCTCAGTGTGCCCATCTGACTCTCCTCTATCCACTCGAAGCCTATAACTCTTCATGGCTCTGCTCAACTCTACCATCTTCATGGATTGCTGCTATTCCTGCTGAGCTCCTTCAACTCTCTCTGTGTTGTCTCATCTCCATTCATTTAACAAATACGCCTAAAGGAGCCACTACATGCCAAGTCCTACTTAGGCACTAGGTATTCAGCAGTGAATAAGGCTGCTTCTCATGGAGTTCCAATTGGGGTTCCTGCTTCTAGGGTCCACCTCTGGGTTTTAAGCTTCTTTACAACAGTAACCATGCTTGTGTCTTCTCTATGCCTATGAAAGAGCAATGTAAGTTCACTGCTGTACAGCTTATCACCAATAAAGTGTCCTGGTCGTGTGCGTATATAGCCAGCTAATGTCAGAGGACTGGACAAGCAACCTCACTTGAGATACCAGCTCACTCCATTCTCTAATAATTTTCTAACTCTGGGGAATCTACAGTACTGTTGGGTAAGTGACTTTAGAAAATCTTGAGGAGGATATTGCCTGGAGATGCTTCTTTATCCATGCTAAAGCAAAATCCAAAATATTCATTCCTTTGAGATATGTCTGGGAAGTTCCACCAAACTTGGGAACAACAGTTGAAAAGGTTTTGAATCATTTTGCCTCATCAACATGTTCTTCCCTCCTTTGATCTTTTCCTTGAGGGTAACTAGAATTACTCTTACAACATTTCAGGGGTGGTGAAAACTTAACACTATGAGAATATTTGCTCAGAAAAAAACCCAAAACCATATTTTAAGATTTATTATAACCAAAATGAACAAGGGTGGAATTGAACCCACCAACCAAATAAACAACAAAAACACCACTTTCCTTTCTCAAGTATGATAGGAAGTGATCAAAGAAGTTGTTTTAGGACTTCTTCCAGAGAATTCATCTTAGGAAATCTGGCATCTAGAATGTTTTTAAAACTTGATTTAAAAAGATACTTGCTTGCTGTGTTAAATTAAACTTATATTTAACAGCCTAAGGCAGTCTCCTCCACAAAATTTCCTCCTGAATTTTGTAGACACATACACACCCACACCCACACACACCCACACCCATGTCTTCCTTGAGGAATCATGAGATTTCAGTGGCTGTCTGTGGGAACTGATTTGCATAAAGTCCCCTTTTTCCTTATGGGAGGACATGAGAAGGGGAACTTGGGATTCCTGCCAACTCTTCTCTCTACCTCAGAGCAAGCTTCCTCCAGAGGCCTATGATGCCAGCCTGGGACATCCAGAGCCACACAGAGAAGTGTGAGAGTGCACCTTGTACCTGCGAACACAGTGGATTTGTGTCATGCCTCAGGACACATTTGTTGAAACAGAATCTTAGCTATAAGCAGGGGCATGGCACTGGCTTCTGCTCCCTACACTTATCTCTCAAAATTAATCCTAGGGATGTTTGTAGAAGGTTTTGAACCTTTGGAAACAGAGAATCTCTGGAAGAACAAGTAGGCTTTCTGTAAAGAGTTGCTGTCTAGAGCTGATGTGGAGAGGGGACTATGCCTTCTCTCTGAAGGACCTAGAAGCAGTCTGAGAAGGAGAATGTCTCTGGAGAAAGACTTTTGGAGTTGATGTTAGAACATGACATGGTAAGGCTGGCCCCCAACAGACTGAGCATCTTAAGAGCAGTCTTGTTTGTGATGTACTCATCATGACCTAGGACAGGGGACTCATGGTAGAACCTCAGTGTGTTTGAGCTGAACTAAATTGGAAGCAGCTGCAGAAAGCTATGATCAAGGAAAAAGTAGGGAAGGCAAAGTTGAGAAGACTGTATTATTTGTGTATTCCCAATGTTCTTCACCAACCTATGGCTATCTGAGAGTAGGGGAAGGCAACTTTGAAACTTTCAAAATATGCATAATAACCAGAATAATGAAGAGGATAAGGACGGTGATAGAGATAATACTACGTGTTCACCAAGCCACTTTATTTCTCTCCTGAACACAGGAAGGCTACGTTTCCCAGGTTCCTTGTATCTAGACAGTGCTACATAACATGCTCTGGGCAATGGGATGTAGGGCAGAGGTGATATGTACTACTTCCAGGACTTTTCTAGTGGTCCAGTGGTTAAGACACTGTGCTGCCACTGCAGAGGGCGTGGGTTTGATCCCTGATTGGGGAACTAAGATCCCATAAGCCGAAAAGAACCCCCCCCCAAAAAAAAACCCCTGTATTACTTCCAGGGCCTGGCTCCAAACTCCTCTCCTGTCATCTTCCAAGTCCCTCCTTCCTTCCTCCCCTCTCCCCTTCCCTCCCTTCCTCATCCCCCTCTCCCTGAATAGACGCAGAGGTTTCAGTGGAGGACTTCGAAGGTTTGAGGGCACAGCGAGGCCAGTAGAAGCGGGGAGTCAGAGAACCTGAAGACTCTGTGGGGCACAGCGTTCCCTCCCAAACACTCAGCCCACTGGACCGTGACCTGGGTAAGAACAAAGCGTTTATTTGTTAAGTCCCTGAGCTGGGGCTGTTCATCGTATCTGCCAGCATTACAGCTCTGACTGATAAAAGCCCACTGGATTCTGTGTCGGTTATAGGGACCTGGCATCCACTGGTTCCTGACAGAGGGTAGGACTAGAAAATGGGGATTACAGTCAAGTGCGTATGTGTACAGTGAATCACAAATGCAACTTCTTAAGCATTTTTCCATATGCAAGGCATCAAATAGCAAGCAAGGATTTCAAAATGACTCTTTGTGTATTCATACATTAAAAGAAGCGAGTCACCAAGTAGTCATGTTAGAGCTGGCTGCTACTGGCTTCAGGAAATCAACCCTGAATATTCATTGGAAGGACTGATGCTGATGCTGAAGCTCCAATATTTTGGCTACCTGACGCGAAGAACCAAGCCCTTGGAAAAGACCCTGATGCAGGGAAAGATTGAAGCTGGGAGGAGAAGGGGATGGCAGAGGATGAGATGGTTGGATGAAATCACTGACTCGATGGACATGAGATTGAGGAAGCTCCGGGAACTGGTGATGGACAGGGAGGCCTGGTGTGGTGCAGTCCATGGTGTCACAAAGAGTCGGACACGACTTGGTGACTAACCAAAGTGTCAGATTTCCTATGGCTATTACCTATTTTCCCTAAGAAAATGCATCCAAAAAAATAGTTCTGTGTTAAACAAAAAAGGGATCAGACTCACTGAGCAAAAATCCTTGCAAGGATCTCCTGAGAAATCCACAGAGTAGAACAGCCAGGCTCACTGTGCTGCTTTCTAGGAACCAACAACTTTTCAAGACTAGAAGCACAAGGTTCAGTTTCAAGGCCTCAGGATAGCTCAGTTTTCTCCTGGGATGTTAAGATACCATTAAAAAAATAAGCTCACCTTATTGTCCAGGGAAGTAGGCACACTTAGACCAACTGATGTGTGAATGCACGAGCTCTGGGAAGGAAGCATGCATCAGTTTAAAGCTTTGGGGCATACTTCCTTGCTTCCAGAGACCCCTGCATGGCAGCGCCCAATGGGTTCTGAACCAGGAGTGACTGTCTTCTGCCTCTACCCCTCCTTTCTCCAGAGGGAGAAAGACTGCTGAAGCCTCCTGCTTTTGTTTCACTCCTCTGTCATAGTCAAGTAATAAGAGGTGGTTGTTCTTTTCCCTGCAACCACTCTTCAAATGCCATATACTCTTCAACCCTGGTCATCTTCACCCACTAGGACCCAACTTTTCAGGAGCATATGAGATGCCACCTCTTCTAAAAAAAGGCTTTCCTGAGTTTTTCTCAACCAGGCTTAATCTTTCTCATTACTTAATTTTCATATCATTTGTAAGTTCTACCATTTATAATATTTTTCCTAGTTGTTTTGGTATGTCTGTATATTATTTACATGTCTAGCTGATAAACTTGAGAGAAGTATATTTTATTCAAAGACCTATTGGGTTGGTGCAACCGTAATTGCAGTTTTGGATTGCAGTGAATTTTAGATAATTATAACTAGACTCAAACACATCTTTATTAATCAAAATAGGAACCATTACAATCAATGCATTTTTTCCAATGAGAAATAAGTTTGTGTATTTCTGTAATGTAAAAATCCATGCTTCAAGATTCAGTGAACTGTTGGAAAGCATTTTCTACCTCCTGCTGGTTGTGGAAGCATTTTCCTTGCAAAACATTGTTGACATGCTTTAAGAGGTGGTAGTCAGTTGGCAAGAGGTCAGGTGAATATGGCTGATGATGCAAAACTTGGTAGCCTGATTCGTTCAACTTTGGAAGCACTGGTGGTGTGATGTGCAGTCCAGGATAGTCACGGAGAAAGACTGGGCCTTTCCTGTTGACCAAGTCTGGCTGCAGGTGTCACAGTTTTCACTGCATCTCATCAATTTGTTGAGTGTACTTCTCAGATGTGATGGTTTCACCAGGATTCAGAAAGCTGTAGCGGATCAGACCAGCAGCAGACCACCAAACAGTGACTATGACCCTCTTTTTGGTGCAAGTTTGGCTTTGGGAAGTGCTTTGGAGCTTCTTCTCAGTCCAGCCACTGAGCTGGTCATCACTGGCTGCTGTGTAAAATCCACTTTTGGTTGCATGTCAGAATCTGATCAAGAAATTGTTCGTGAGAGAAGACAACACTTCAAAATGACGATTTTTTTTATTTGCAGTCAATTCATGAGACACCCATGTACTGAGATTTTCACTTTTCCTATTTGCTTCAAATGCCTAATTATTGTAGAATGGTCAACACTGAGTTCTTCAGCAACTTCTTGTGTAGTTGTAAGAAGATCAATGTCAAGATCAAGATGATTGCTCTCAGCTGGTCATTGTCAACTGACAGCCAGCCACTATGCTCCTCATCTTCAAGGCTCTCACCTCCTTTGCAAAACTTCTTGAACCACCACTGCACTGTACGTTCATTAGCAGTTCCTGGGCCAAATGTATTGTTGATGTTGAGAGTTGTCTCTACTGCTTTACCACCCATTTTGAATTTGAGTAAGAAAATCTCTTGAATCTGCTTTTTGTCTAACATCACCTCCCTAGACTAAAATAAATATAAAATAAACAGCAAGTAAGAAGCCATTATCAAAAAACATAAGGCGAGAAATGCACATTAAAATGATGTATAACATAACCACATTTATTTAAGAATGGATCCTGATATCAGTTAACTTCAACAATGCAAAACTGCAATTACTTTTGCACCAACCTAATAATTCAATTAGAAATTAGGTATATAATGAACATTTGAGTTGAGTTTCCAGGCTTTCTCTCTCACAGAGTAATAGGATAGACTAAGGTTAGTATCAGGACATGGAAGATATTTCTCCTTTCTTTTTGTACTCTGGACTACTATTTCATGTGTTCAAATCCCAACTTCACTATTTATAAGGTGTATCATTTTTCTAAGGTACTTTCTTCTCTCATCTCTAGTTCCTTCACCCATAAAATGAAATTAACAATATATAAAAAACACTTAGAAAGTGCCTAGCATATAGTAAGAACTCAATAAATGTAATCATTATCAGCATCACAATAATTTCATTAGAAAACTATGGATGGTCTTTGTTATTTTAAACAGGGATAGCAAACTGAAGTGCTGTAGGGTCCAGGTAGGTAGTGTGAATGAGTGAAAGAAAGTAGAATGGATAAGTAAAGTGAGATGCTTGAAGTTCAGAAGTAGGTGGTGAGGAAAACAAGTAGCTGATTACAATGTATACATAATAGTATGATTAATGCTGTGTTACAGGTTTACTATGAAAAGAATCAACAGGAGGGGCACCAAACAGCCTTACATACTAAATGGAGGCATAATGACAAAAGTAGCAACTATAATAATTGCCAACATTTCCTGAATGAGCATGTAAAGAAGCTATCTGAGCTGAGCCTAAAATTAGAAATTAGCTGGGAGGATTAAAAAGGAAGACAGTTAGAAGCAGAAGAAGCAGTATATAAAAGGAGGAACTGTGAAATAATTTAGTGTTTCTAAGGAACTTTGTGGGTTTCCCAGGTGGCTCAGATGTTATTCTGCCTGCAATGTGGAAGACCCACATTTAATCCCTGGGTCAGGAAGATCCCCTGGAGAAGGAAATGGCACCCTACTCCAGTACTCTTGCCTGGAAAATTCCACAGATGGAGGAGCCTGGTAGGCTATAGTCCATGGGGTCACAAAGAGTCAGACACGACTGAGCGACTTCACTTTCACTTAAGGAACTTTGAGTAGGATATTATGGCCAGAGTGGAGGTCCACATGGAAAACTGGTAAGAACCCAGGCTAGAGAATTTGACTGGGGTCAGGTCATGAAAGACCTTGTATGTCTTGCTCTAGAGTTTGCCTAGAAAGCAATGGGAAGTGACATTTTAGGAAAATGGGTAGAAATAATGTAGTAATGAGGAATTTGAGTACTGTAACTTAAAGCACAATGAACAGAGAAGAGGCTACATTTAGCAGGTGGAACTGGTGTATCTTGGGGACTGATTGAATGGATATGGCTGACTGAGGAAGAGAGGGCAACATCAGTACAAAGCCTGCAGGTCTGAGTGACTAGGATGACTCTCTGCTCTTCCTCGAGATGGGCTGCAGTGAGAGTGAGAAAAGTTCAGCTTCAGACATGTGGAGTTAAGAACTTACAGGGCACTGAAAGGCTTCCCTGGTGGCTCAGATGGTAAAGAATCCACCTGCAACGTGGGAGATTACAGGGTCTGGTCCCTGATTTGAGAAGATCCCTTGGAGGAGGGCATGGCAACCCACTCCAGTATTCTTGGCTGGAGAATCCCATGGACAGAGGAGCCTGGTGGGCTACACCCCATGGGGTCGCAAAGAGTTGGACATGACTGAGCGACTAAGCCCACGGGGCACCCGAGTGGTAACAGTGGCTACATGGATTTCAACACCTGGAGATACAGATTTCGGGACCTATAGAATTATTTTCT
>NW_024070203.1:78676481-78697046 GCF_014754425.2 Oryx dammah
TTCAACACCTGGAGATACAGATTTCGGGACCTATAGAATTATTTTCTAGGAACAGTGAGTTGAATAAGAGTTTAAGGATGATACCGTCTACAAACTAACACTGAAGAAGCCAGTGCAAGGAGAGAAGCTTGAAAAGGAAGAGGGAAAAGGAAGTGCAAAACTGGGGAAGAGAAGCGCAAAGAAGTTAAGGAAGTAAAGAGCTGCCAGATGTGGACGGTGTTTGATGGTGTTTGACAGTGCCGATGCTTCAGAAGGATCAAGTTAAGAAAGGACTAACGTGGGCCCATTTGATTTGGGCAAAAGGAAGACCTTTGAGTCCTGGGAAGGGCAGTCCTGGTGGACTGCTTCAGGTGGAGTTCAGTCTGTAGTGTGAAAAGGAATGAATGGGAGGATATGAGCTGCGATGCAAAGAAAAGAAAGAGCTGGAAGGTCATGGAGTCATGTAAACGTGTTTATGCTTTTTTTCTTAATGCTAAAGACTTGAGAATATTTTATATTCTGAAGGGAAACCTTTCAGGGAAGAAAGAGGACTGAGGCTATAGAATTTGCTGTTGTTTCGTTGCTAATCATGTCCGACTCTTTGAGATCCCATGGACTGCAGCCTGCCTGGCTCCTCTGTCCAGGGGATTCTCCAGGCAAGAATACTGGAGTGGGTTGCCATGCCACCCTCCAGAGGATCTTCTTGACCCAGGGATCGAACCTGCGACTCCAGCTTGGCAGGAGAATTCTTTACCACTGAACCACCGGGGAAGCCAAAACTATTGAATAGAAACTCTAATTTTCAGTTTGAGGTGCTTGAGGGCATATAAGGATATAGGACCCAGAATGTAGCCCAAGATAAAAAGACACATACCCTACTGTATCCAAAAGGGAGAATGAGAAAAGATGGATATTGGATGGCTCTTTGCTGAGCGAGGGAGCAAATGTAGTGCAGGAGAATGTCAGTGGAGATGGTTTGGGAGAGGAAGTGACTGAAGACACTTTGCTGAAGTATGAGGCCTCATCAAGGGTTTAGCTAAGGTCAGAGGTCTTGAGTCTGCAGGGGCACCAAGTTAGTGTGTACGTGACTTTCTCAAGCACCCCTTGGTTGTTCAGAGGCAAAGAAGGCACACTAAGGAATTGATCCAAGGTGTCCAGACATCCGGAGAAAAGCTCGTGCCCATGAACTGTTTAGTGATTTCCTCAGCCTGAGATTTCATCATGAGTCAGAACAATTTGAAAACCTGCAAATCATCTGAGATTTTCCCAAAGCTGTGCTGAATACTAATTCATCTGGATAGACAGGGTAACCTGCGAGGGAACTGGAGCCTTTAAACTCCGTTCTCTCTTGACACTTGAGAAATGAACGGAGAATCAGGTGTCCAATTCTTAATCCTTGGAGAGCCAAGCACAAAATGTTTTATAAGAGTTATCAGAGAAGAATTTTGTTCTTTGCGAAATGCTCAATCTGAAACAAGAGAGAGAGAAAAAAAGAAGAGCAAGGAGATTTTCACATACTCCAAGAGTAGAAGGAGGAGCTAACTAAGGGCACTCCCTCCCTTTATTTAATAAAGCCTCAGACCTTACGGTGCCACAGGCTCTAGATACTGGCTATGACAAGGCTTTAAAGTAGAAGGAAAAGAAATCACATGCCATTTGTTTCCCTTAGAGATGGCAAATTCTGATTGGCGGTTTAACCTCTCAGTGGGTTAGTCCTTACAAAGACTCTGGAAAAGAAGATGGAACACTGTCCTGTGCCCAGGGTCCTGAACGCTGAGCGAGAGCCCAGCCTCTATCGTCATCTGTAGCGCTCACGAGGCACCCCGGGCTCTTTCCCACACCTCTGAAGGAAGGCTGCCTCTCCACCGAGTGTTTCCACGGCAGTGTCTTTTGGAAAGGAATGCACCCCTCAAACCCTGACTCGCTTCTATGTTTGTATGAAAATGAACATTTCATAGGCTTCAAACTGTATGATGCTGAGGTTATTATAACCACAGCCAGCAAGAGACTTCTGACAGATTTCAAAGGTAATGGGGATTAAAACGGGCTTCCCTGATAGCTCAGTTGGTAAAGAATCTGCCTGCAATACAGAAGACCCTGGTTCAGTTCCTGGGTCAGGAAGATCCCCTGGAGAAGGGATAGGCTCCCCACTCCAGTATTCTTGGGCTTCCCTTCTGGCTCAGCTGGTAAAGAATCCACCTGCAATGCGGGAGATGTTGCCAATAGGTTTTTTACTGAGTCTGCATCCTACTTGTGTTCCCCTTAGTTAAGAAAATCTTGTGAAACAAAAGTTGCTTTTCCCCATAATTTTAGTATTATGTGTCAATATCATGTGGAATATGTATGTACGGATATGTGTACACACATACACAAATAATAAAATGGGAGGAATCATGCCTTGTGTTATTGGTTCTAGAGGTATTCAGGATGACTGCAACGTGTCTGGCAAGGAGTTCAGATGGGCTTGGTATTTTATATCCACCCACCCATCTGTCCATTCATCTGTTCCAGACTTGAGTAGACTTTGGCCTCAATTGTATCTTTCCTTGCTCCTCCTTATCATTTTCCTACTGATCTACAGCTTCATGGGGAGGAACCTCTCCTCACTCTACTTACTGTTCCTCAGTCCCTAAATGTCCCTAATGCCTAAGTTCCTAAATAGTAGGGGCAGACAACTTGAGATCAGATAAACCAATCACAAACAGTGGCAAAGCTGAAGATTAATTAAAAAACAACAACAACAACAAAAAAAACCAGACAACCCAGTATCTACAAAGAAAACTTGAAACATTCACAACAAAATGAGTCATGCTGCTCTAAAACTGACTTTTATACAAGGACACTTGATCAGAATAAGGAGAAGCAGCCCCTGGCACTCAGAAACTGAGGTGACACTTACAGGTAGGTGGCAGGGCTGTTAAAGAAGCCGGGCCATCTCGTTCTCCTGCTGGACACATCAAGAACCTCGCAGAACACCAACGTCAGATGAGGGCATTCTGTGACTGACCAAGTGAGTCAAAAACAAGCCACTTCATTGTTCTGTGTAAGTCCAGACCAAAACAAAGTTACTCTGCAAACCACAAAATATGAAACATCTCCTTTTCTGAGTAATCTGAGCGACTGTTCCTTCTTTACTCATTAAAGTGAGTAAAATGCATTTGGTCTGCTTCCAACACATGAGACTGAAGATACCCAGTCACTGAACTGTCCCTCTTCCAGAAGGCAAGCAAGTTAGAGGAAAGCTCTGCTTCCTTCCGTTCAGTCGCCCAGTCCTGTCCGACTCTTTACGACCCCACGGACTGCGGCATGCCAGGCTTCCCTGTCCAGCACCAACCCCTGGAGTTTACTCAGACTTCCTTGGACCTTCCCAAACCCTCTCCTCACCAAACCCTGAATCTCCCAAGTCCTTTCTAACATTCTTTGACTGAGATGCCTCAAGGTTCCTCACGGGATGTGCCCTCCCTCATTGCAACGAGTGATAAACTCGCCTGGTTCCATCACAGGCATCTCCCTGGGTCGACAAAGCAGAGGCGACAGAACTCTCGCAGCACATTGCTCTGAAGTGAAGTTCACACAGTGTCCGGAAAGGATGAAATGGGCAAAACGAGAGAGGCTCCCCTAGTGAGGAAGCAAGGAGGCTTCCCTGCAAAAATTCCAATTCCAAAGAACCACTTGAGAGCTTTCCCCGAGTCGGCCTCCTCTTCTGCATGAAGTCCTGTATACAGGCACCCATACACTGACTCTTGATTGGGAAGGCTTTGTGGTTTAATCAGACTTTTTATCATACACCATCTCGGGCTAGCTCAGCAGCTGTTTGTTATTTTTGGTGAGTCAAATAGGGTTGACCTCCTAGCTTCTGAGCATGGGAAATGTAAGATTTCCAAGGGCCCCAGTCAGAGGGTGGTTTAGCAACGTGACACGTAATCTGGTCTCAATACCTTTATAGAAATGAATTGAGACAGGACGAAGGTAAAGTTGAAAGTTATGGGCAAAGTCTCTGAGGAAATAGTTTTACAAACCATCATCTAGAACTGAGGGGAAATAATATAAAACTTAAGGAAAAGGATAGCTTTTCCACGGGTGTTTGGTTTCTGGAAATCTGTTACTTATGTAACTACACTACCACATAGGGATTAGCTTCTTTTCACAACTCGTCCTCAACGTTCATCAGAGCCTTGGTATTAGGTGGGTAGAAGGCAAAGCTAATTATCTCCACTCATCTACTAGAAAACTGAGTCATGATAATAAGTCGCTCAACGCTGCCAAAGCTTCATCAACAGGGCCCTGGAACTCACCCAGGTCTTCCCACCCCAGGGCGCTCTCAGCAGCCACTAAATTGCGTTCAGGCAAAGTAGTCTTTGGGTCTGAACCTGGTAACGTCAATAAACCTAGGAAAACACTGCCCAGGTCATCTAATTCTCAGGTAGCTACAGCAGATACCTGTTGTTTTGGACTTGTGGGTAAAAAGTCAGAAACCATCTTCTTCATCAAAGGATGGTTCCCAGACAGCCTATGTTCTACTTACTAATCATCAGGAGAACTTTAAAAAAAAATGAAGATTCCACCAGAGACTTACTGCAATACTGTTTCAGATATAAAACTCAGGAATCTGCACTTTTAATAAGCTTTCAGAGAGCTTCCTAATTGCATTGTTTGAATACTACTGGTCCAGGGTAAGCAGGTGTTTGCAAAAACCACTCAAAGCTAAAGAAAGGATCAACACCCCGAACCATTATCCTCTACTTGTTAGGAATAGTGCTGAAAAGGAAAAAGTGGCAAATGTTTAATTCAGGAGTCACCAAACAAAAATGTCAGAAGTGGCCCTCTTAGTTTTTATTGACTACAAAATAAAGAGATCTCCAGCATAAAGGGATCCAGAGGGTTTTCAGATCCTCTTACAATAAAACTGCTGTTCTTATGCTCATGGGGCAGGCAGGTATTTCCTGTATTAATAGCAAGAACTAGCGACTATTTTGATGTTAGCAGAATCTGCGACTTTAGGTCTGGTCTTGATTGAAATGGGGCCTTAGGATATATTCTGGATCATTAAAATCGCTTCTAGGCCTGTGCTTTTAGGAAAGAAGCAAATATACAGCAAGGGGATGCAGAAGCAATGTAATTTTCTTCTTAGCAACGGCTGCCTAGGAATCTTAGGAGTGTAACATTGTAGATTATTATATTTTTTAATAGAAGGCTCACCTATAAAAGTTATTTCAAGCCTAGCTTGGACTTTATATTTTTTATAGCTATGCTTTAGGCAACCTATTTATTTTCTTCCTGTATATGTAGTTAGTTTTAATCAAGCTTTTAAAGCTATCTATGGCTAAAGCTAATCAAGCGGGATGAAAATTATGTGACAAACCACTCTGTTACCCTAAAGCAGACCAAGCCCTGGGTCTGAATGCAGAGATCTCTCCTGACTAATAAAAGCAACACAAGGGAGCGAGGGGCCTGTTAACAGAGCTGAGACCATCACCAGCCTGTCTGGCATTTCAGTCTCAATTATTCTCATTTTCATGGCTGAAACCAGTTAAGTTTCAGTTCTTCAACAATTGTATAACGTTTAAAAACTCACAGCAAATCACATTCTGGTTTTTAAAATGCCATTCTCGGTAACAGAGTTTAAACTAAGGTAATCAACTTGTATAAAATTTCTCTTTACAAAAGTTTCATTTGGGATCGGAATACAGTATACAGAACCAGAAAACAGGTATTAAGTGAAGTCAATGAACCTTTTAGCTTCCTTCTCCCAAATGGTCATCTTGAACACAGATGTTTAAAATGTGCTACAGATGTACACATCAAGGTATATAGCCATTTATAAAATTAAAATTCCATTGATCAAAGGCAAAATATTTACATTTTTTTTACCCTAATCTCAGCTTGGCAAATAGTTGGGTGAAAATTAACTATACTTACCTGAAATGTATTACCATTCCTTTCATCACTACTGTTTCATTTTTGTCTTCAGTAATTGTAGGGCAAACACAAAGTATGAAATATTGTTAAAAAAGTAAGTACTTTCTCTTTTAAAATTATATTATGAAGAAAATAGGTGTAAAAAAGGTAATTTTCTTCCTTTTTCTCTCTTTAACTTCTGTTTGGATGTAAAATGTTTAATAACTGGAAGTCAAATATCCTTTGATGAGAAAAGAAACTTCTGATATTACCTGATAAACTGTGACTGCATCTCACCAGAACAAAATAATAACTATTTCAATTGAAAATTTGATAAAGTGCTCTAAATGTATAACTTCTTTCTCAATCGGGTACTGCAAATAGGTATTTTTAAAACGAGCTACAGACTATGAATATAAAATATCCCATGCCAGCAATAACCTTTTGTGTTTTTTAGTGAGATCTTTTCAAATCAATCTTTCAACACTGATATTGAGAAATCCCAGTTCTTGTCAGTTCTCAAATTTAATGACAGCCTTTTGCATTTGTGATGCAGAGGATTAGAATAAGGTAATGAATGCACAAACTTGGCCAGTTTAGCTTACCTCCCGTCCACAGAATTAATGCAACTGGGTTCCTAGAGGAAAAGCTTTTAAAATTTAAAATTCTGTTTTGGATTTCTTAATTTACTATTCAAGATGTAATGCTAATTACCATGATAACAAAAGATTAAAATAAAGAGAAGAGCCTGCTACTTTGCAGGGAGGCTGGTAAGGACTTGCTGAGAAAGGACTGTTCGTTAGGCAGGGCTGAAAGCTCGTTAGGCTGAGGGTGACCTCGGCTCTCCGGGGCCAGGAGAGGTGAACTCCAGAGGCAGCTGCCTGCCCAAGCCAGGGGCCAGAGGCTATCTTGATTCCCTCATTTTTTCACAGTGCAAGGCCATTCCTTCTGTCCCATGTAATTTGCAGCCATTATCATAGATATTAGATGTGGAAAGACTTGGCAAGTTACCTAATTTCCCAGCCCTTCGCACAGAGTGCCCCTGTTGCATATGTATGAGGCAGTTGTTAGCACGCGCCTGTGCCTGTTAGCAGTAATGGTCATTTACCACCACCTGGGGGGCAAACAACAGCCAAAGAGCTTTAACATATAACCATAAGCAGAAAAATAAAGAAGGAAGGAAAGCCGTATTTAAGACATCTGACTAATTGTCAAGCAATGAGGTTTATTAAAAACTTCCATAGAAACTAGGTTCCTCTTATTTTAAGAGGGCTGGAAAGGGTACACAGTGGTAGCTTTCTTTTTGTGTAGAAACATCTCAAAATGGTCTCTTCCCATATCAGTTCAAGAGCCAACCTGAAGGATTCTTAATTTAGGTGCCATACATTTAATGAATATGAGACAGCACAGTATATACTTAATATAAGATGACAGTCTTCCTGTTCCCTGGGACAATATGAGTCTTGAGACATTTTAAGCTGGCTATAAAGTAGAAACTAGAGACTGGATACAGCGTTATTTGATCTATGGGATAATTTAGATTCAAATCCAGATTAATCAAGCCTCAAGTTGATTTGTAAGTTTGAAGTTGGGTGTGTGTCTTTGGCAAGTCAGGCTACACTGATTGCAAAGCCTAAGTGAACTAAGAAGCTGCCACTCTTTGCTGTTTTCAACAAAATCCCAGGGATGTAAAAATAGCAGAGACGGAAACAGGCTTTGCAGTCATGCAGAGCTGATGTCAGACTGTGCTACACCTCATACCAGTTAGGAGAATGCTCCTAGGCAGTCCTGGCTTGTTTCCTCATCTGCAGAACAGAGATAGCAGTATCTTCTCATGGATATTAAGAGGAGAAGATAAAACAATGAATGTAATACCTTGCAGATCTTCAATAAATATTAGCTTCCTTTTCCCCTCTGAAAATTCTATTGTTGCATTTGAATAATACATTATTTAGGTGTACAGCAAAAATTTATTACAGGTAAATTTGCATGACTTATAATGCAATCAAAATTTCAAACTATTTCTAACCCACTGAACAGCAGAGCAAGTTTTTGAAGTGCCAAGCAATTAGAATCACTTCCTTCACAAATCCTTGAGTTTAATAGCAAACTGGTGCAAAATTTAATGCTGGAGAAGAGGCATGCTCTTGCATCCTGCTTTCCCCACTTGAAGGATGTGGTACCTTGGATGTAAGAGCTTTCTCTCTTCTGTAGAACTCTCAAAACTCCTTGAGCTGCTCCTCTTCAATAAGCACTAAAGAATCTGTGGGTCACTTCCAGCCTTCTCCAATATGGTGGTAATTCATTTAGATAACAGTGATAGTTAAGCATTACAACATACTTGATATTTAAAAACTAAGAAACACTGTTATCCACCATGGATGAAACTACCACTGGCTTTAATCTCAGTCTGAACTTCTTTCTCTTCTAATTCTCTTTCAGCCATTAAATAACTCTTCGAGGTACCTCTTCTACTAGAATTCATTTCATTGTTCATAGTATTAATAAGAAGTACAATGTCCAAAAGTACCTATGTCTTAAATGAAAACAAAATTAGTATTCCTATAGTCATGCATACCCAATGCTAAACAGTTGAGTGAAAGCAGGAAAAAAAGGTCAATACTTTGGACATTGCCAAATATTCCAGGTGTTAGGCTTAGAGAGATAAAATACCTAGATGGATGACTTATACATTCAGCTTCTCTTTTCTAGGTTCTAGATACTTCTTGAATAATACAGTTTATAGAATGAAAAAGGCTACATGCTCTCAGGTCAATTAGAGGTCTGAAAGAAAGAAAGCATAACTCCAGAGGGAATCCCAGTGATTTATAAACACATGGATCATATTTTGAAAAATCTGACCCAAATCTTGAGTAAGAATATAAATGAAATCAGAATTAAGTAGTATTCAAAGAACAGATAAAATCCAAGAAAAGCCAGAAAATGTGCTATTTAACAAAAAAATGAATAAAAAAATTAAAGAAGCAGTATACAAGAAAAGTGGGTGGTTATGTAGAAAAAGGTCTTTATACTTATTAAATGGCATGGTTCTTTTTTGGTGCAGATACACACACACACACACACACACACACACACACCCCATACGGGAAAGCAAAAGGGAATGATTAGTTCCTTTACAAGATACATAAACACGTTATCAGGCAAAATTAAACCCTTTAGTTCCAGGACAGTTAAAAAGCACACACTTGTAAATGTCTCTGACGGTCTGTGACATGAATGGCACCGTATGGGCCCCTGTAATCGTCACCAGATGTGGCATGCCAGCAGACTAGAAATACAGCTTCCACTTAACAGATGCTTTTTTGGTGACTGACAGGCTGAAAGTCTTAGAAAAATGAAGGTTTGATGAATGAGGCACCCTGCTTAATTGTGCTAAGCTGTTTAGTTGCAATTTTCATAAACAGATTCAACAGTTGAAAATAGGAACCCTCTTCTGGCTACTCTCAAGAAGAAAAGAAGGGGAGGGATAGGAAGGAAATGAAAGACGGAAGCACAAGCTCATGTTGCCATGGGATACCTAAGCTGTATAAATCAGGCATTTATATGGCTGTATTAGCAGAAATTGAGATAAAATTGTACCAAGACCAGACAGTAAAAAATATTAAGAAAATACATCTCTTCACTGCTGAGATATCCTCATCAATTTGCTCCCTACGTTTTAGTGATGTTGAAGTACCATTCTTCTGAACAATTTAAAATCCTTAGCTGACCTTTATTCATGTTTGTTTGATATAAGCAATTCTGTGCTATTTAATCTCTTGCTCCTAAAAGGTAGATGTAATCTCAGTTCTCTTTCATTTAAAACACTTCTGTTTTATTATCAAAAGGAATTTTCACTTCTGGAAAAATATGGGCTTTGGGTTAAGAAGTCAACACTAGAAGAAGCTTAGAAATGTAACTCTCCCATTTTTTAGGTCAGAGAAGATGCACACTGTATATATTTTTTGCTGCATACTATCTGAATATCAATCGTCTGCAATGAGGCTCCTTGCCAACAGAGGATACCTACTCGGTTCACAGTACAGAATCTAGAACTTGATGTTGCCCAAGAGAGTCAGTGAGAGTGCCATCTGTGTCCTTGGCCATGAGCCAGTTGGCTTTTACACATTCACTTATATAATCCTCCCACCAACTTTTATCAACCCATAATCAATTTACTTTGGCTGAATAGAAATGGTAAAGAGGCCTCAAAATCCCCAAAGTATCATTTGACATAGAAGAGCTACTAACGGTATTAACACATGGCTTTTTCCTTCTTTGCTTCCTTCTCCGCAGTGTTCACCATGTTGTAATGGAGTGAGTCAGGTGTTTTCCTAGATAATGCTGTTGAACCAGTCAAGTACCAGGGTCACTTGTGGTGAATGTCAGCAGTTTTCATCCCTCATTTGCACAACCACAAAGTAAGCATGCGAAGAGCCCAAGGTCAGTGAATACCAATACTACTCATGCATCTTCTACAATGTTTCCTAGAATATTCAGGTCATCCTCTCTACTGGGTCTAAACACATAAGAGCATGTTCATAGCAAGGTCTCTTCAGTAATTCTTTAAAGTATAAAACTATCCCCCAAACACTGAAACCACTTATTGAAGATCAACTGTGTAGAGTGTAATTGACTTTCAAATACATTATCACTTATCAAATGCATTTCATTCTCACAATAGTCCTGTGCAATATTATTGCCCTCACCTCGCAGATCAGGAATCTGAAGCTCACAGAAGTTAAATGACTTGTCAAAGGCACAGAAATGAAAAACTACAAAGCCTGTTGCTCTAGACATTTGCTGCCTCTCTAACACAAATGTTAGGTAAGTGGTTAGAACAATGCAAAATGTTAGAGAGTGTGGCTGCGTCTTCTGGGTCATTCTTCCTCATTGACTTCTTGGATAAATACAGAGAGCATTTGTAGAGTGTGCGCCTATGAACAAGTCTGCTAAGTCTTCCCATTTGTGGAAGGAAGGAGAGACCGCTGGGTGGCAGTGGCCGCAGAGAGCACTTTCGGTGTTAGACCGTGTGGATTGCTGCGGCACCAATTTATCCAGCTTTGCATGTAACTGGTTACCTGAATGTCTCAGGTAAGCTGAGCCAGAAAGGGCGAAGGAATGCTTTTTCTTTTTTGCCCTAAACTCATCTTCGGTCATGAAGAGCTGAGAGATTAGGTGTTATAAATTCAGGGTATTTTTTTTTTTTAATTGCTTCTGGGACTTCATTGTTGTCCTTCCATCTGCTAGTAGATCTTAGATAGCAGAGACTTTATGTGTTTTACATATTTTGAATCAGGTCTTAACAGTGAAAATAAAGGTGGTTTCTGTATTTGTCCACCTGCATATCACTGGGTCTCCCCATTCTAAGGACAGCGCATCTTGACCACAGGGATGAGCAAAGGAGCCAGGCTGGGCCACTGTGATTTTCCCAGCTGAGTTGGAGGTGATGAGTTACTCAACTCTTCTGTGCTAAAGAGGCTGTAAAGATCTAAGCCTTTGAGCTTTAAGCTGCCTAAGGTCATAGCTTAGCCCCTAAGGAGACAGCTGGCTTGAGAGAATGAAGGCAGCATGAAAGAAGGTGGAATAAGCACCAGAGAGAGAGAGGATACATGCGCTAAGAGCATCCTAAGGCCTGAGTCCGTGAGACCAGATCCAGCCCTCCTCTTCCTGTGGTGTGCTCAGAGTCTCCGTTTCTGTCTCAGGTCTTTGGAGTTGGACTTCTGTCACTTAGTACTGAAGGAGTCTGGACTAATACAGAAATTATGCTTTAATAACTGAAATAATAACAGCGGCTTCTTGAGAGTTAACTTTGTGCCAAGCATTGCTCTTGGATTGTCTTTATTTTTTTTCAATATAATCTCACGAGACGCTATCATTATCACCATTTTATTTATGAAGAAGTTGAAGTTTCAAAAGGTGAAATGACTTTCTTAAGGTCACACAGCTAGAGAGCAAAGCAAGATTTTGAATCCATTTCTACATGGCTTCTAAACCCATGTTCTTAAGGCCTAGGCTATGCTTTACCTCAAAATGGTTCTCAAGTCTGGCTGCATATTGAAACCTCCTGGGTGGCTTCTGGAACCAGTGTTCTCCAGCGCTCTCTCTAGGCCCCAAGTCTGCACAAGTACAGCAGGCCCCTTTCAATGTGGAACACGATGGTGTTCTTGGTCAATGGTTCTCCCTGAACTTGTGCAACTGCTGTGGCCCCACAGCCCGACCAATAAAATCTCAGTCTTTCGGGGCAGGGCCCAAGTGCCAATATGTTTTTAAAAGCCTCCAGGTAATGGCAACCCACTCCAGTCCTCTTGCCTGGAAAATCCCATGGACGGAGGAGCCTGGTGGGCTGCAGTCCATGGGGTCGCTACAAGTTGGACATGACTGAGCAACTTCACTTTCACTTTTCACTTTCATGCATTGGAGAAGGAAATGGCAACCCACTCCAGTATTCTTGCCTGGAGAATCCCAGGGACAGGGAAGCCTGGTGGGCTGCTGTCTATGGGGTCGCACAGAGTCAGACACGACTGAAGCGACTTAGCAGCAGCAGTAGCAGCAACAGGTGATTTTAAAGCTCAGTTGGGGTTGTGAACCACGACTATAACCTGAACACATATCTGGGTCTACATCAACACGAAATGAAAAATTAAAGCAACTGAAGTTAACATGCCAAGTGACTACAATTATGTCAGATAATTGGATATCTCAGGTAAAATCCTCTATCAGGAATAGTGAGTGAGGAATTACTGACTCTTCCATTTGTGCTTTGCACTATAGCATTGACGAAAGATATTAAAATGATATCTATGAGGCCCTTCATGCTTTAAATATGGTATCAATAATACTTAATAAAATGTTTCTTCCAAAAATGTGGATTTTTATAAACATGTATCCAGCAAACATTTTCAGGTAGGTATAAATTGTTCATAACTGGATAGTTTTGGGTGATGAAAGCCCTAATGAAAGCTAGGCCCATCTTTACATACAATTCTGTTCTCTCAATTGTTGGGAGGTTATTGCAGCCATTGCAACAAGAAAGAAAGACAGAGAGAGAGAGAAAGAAGGAAAGAAGGGAGGGGAAAGGAGGAATGAAGAGAGTGGAGAAGGAGGGACAGAGGAAGAGAGGAAGGAGGGGAAGAGAAAGGAAGGGAAGAGAAAAGAGGAAGGAGGGAGGAAGAAAGGATGAAAAGAATACTGAGGATGTACTTCATAACTAGTCCTATTACAGGCAATAGCTCATCACATCACAAAGATCCACAACCAATAGATTTCACAGAGCTCACCCATGTTTGACTTATGCTGTACGAACTGGAAGGACAATTAAGATAGCAAATGTCATATTGGAAAAGAAAGTTTAGTTACCTAGAATTATGCAATCTCACACTTTCTTATAAAAATGAGATAATAGAGAGACTTAATTAACTGTTAGAAATCCCCATGAAGGGAATGCACAAAAATATCAGGTTAAGTAGTCATTTTTGAATTTTAATACTGAGCAAAAAAAAAAAAAAAAAGAAGGATCTTAAGCCAATGAAATTACATAATCTAAGGAATCTACCATACATAACTGAGATAGAATTCACTTCTATAGTCAGAAGACTTTATTCAATCAGAAACTCAATTTTACTAATATCTCTTGCATTGTGATATTTTTCTGTTGTTTCCATAATCCTATGCTTATTAAAGTAATTAAATTGATAAGCATATTTTTAGTAGAGCTCAAAAGAAATCGATGAGCTGTCACCGTACTCGAAGATTTGTTTGACTCAAATGAGATTCAACAGGCCAATTATGTCCAATTATAGTCAGACTTCATTGTTAACATCTAAGAACTCCAGCTACCACTGCCAATCATGGTGTAATGTTTTATGGGACTACTCTCTATGTCTTTCCAATAGGATAGTCCGTCAAGTAGCAAAACATCCAAAACAGTGCAGTTGTAGCAAGAAATTGCTACAGGACATGCAGACCAGCCCATGAGATGTGCTGGTATTTGTTCTGAGTCTCTCAAGGACGATGCTGTGGGTTAGATGGAGCTTTCTCAGGGGCTGGAATTGAGCCCTATCTCGTCTCCCTCCTGTTCTAAACTTTCAAAACTTTCTGGCTGTCCCAAAATCTTAAATGACTGACAGGGTCAAACTGGGGTCCCAAGAGACCTTTTTAGTTTTAGCTCTATTTCCCTATATTAAACTAAACTGTGGCCAAATCAGTTGTTGTTGTTAGTCGCTAAGTCATGTCTGACTCTTTACAACCCCAAGGACTGCAGCATGCCAGACTACCTCTGTCTTCCACTATCTCCTGAGTTTCATGTCCTTTGAGTCAGTAATGCTATCTAACCATCTCATCTACCACTGGCCCCTTCTCCTTTTGCCTTCAGTCTTTCTCAGCATCAGGTCCTTATCCAAAGAATCGGTTCTTTGCATCAGGTAGCCAAAGTACTGGAGCTTCAGCTTTAGCATCAGTCCTTTCAATGAGTATTCAGGGTTGATTTCCTTTAGAATTGACTGGTTTGACCTCCTTGCTATCCAACAGACTCTCCAGAGTCTTCTCCAGCACCACAGTTCAAAAATATCAGTTCTTAGGGGCTCAGCCTTCTTTATGGTCCAACTCTCAGATCCATACATGTCACTGGAAAAACCATTGCTTTGGCTATATGGACCTTTGTTAGCAAAGTTGTATCTCTGCTTTTTGATACACTGTGTAGATTTGTCAATAGCTTTTCTTCCAAGGAGCAAGTGTCTTCTAATTTCATTGCTGCAGTCACCATCTGCAGTGATTTTGCAGCTGAAGAAAATAAAATCTGTCACTATTTCCACTTTTTCCTCATCTATATGCCATGAAGTGATGGGACCAGATGCCATGATCTTAGTTTTTTTGAATATTGAGTTTCAAGCCAGCTTTTTTACTCTTCTCTTTCACCCTCATCAAAAGGCTCTTCAATTTCTGCTATTAGAGTGGTATCATCTGCATATCTCAAGTTGTTGATATTTCTCCAAACAATCTTGATTCCAGCTTGTGATTCATCCAGCCCAGCATTTTGCATGATGTACTCTGAATATAAGTTGAATAAGCAAGGTGACAATAGAGAGCCATGACATACTCTGTTCCCAGTTTTGAACTAGTTGTTCCATGTCTGGTTCTAACTGTTGCTCCTTGACCTGTATACAGGTTTCTCAGGGGACACAGGTAAGGTGGTCTGTTATTCCCAACTCTTAAAAGAATTTTCCATAGTTTCTTGTGATCCACACAGTCTAAGGCTTTAGCATAGTCACTGAAGCTGAAGTATATGTTTTTCTGGAATTCCCTTGCTTTTTCTATGATTCAACAAATGTTGACAATTTTATCTCTGGTTCCTCTTCAAAATCCAGTTTGTACCTCTGGAAGTTCTTGGTTCACAAACTGCTGAACCCTGGTTGAAGGATTTTGAGTTTAACTTTGCTAGCATGTGAAGTGAGTGCACTTGTAGAGTAATTTGAACTTTGTTTGGCATTGCCCTTCTTTGGGATTGAAATGAAAACTGACCTTTCCCAGTCCTGTGGCCACTGCTGAGTTTTCCTAATTTGCTGACATAGTGAGCACAGCACTTGAACAGCACCATCTTTTAGGATTTTAAATAACTCAGCTGGATTTCCATCACCTCCACCAGTTTTGGTCATAGTAATGCTTCCTAAGGCCCACTTAACCTCACACTCCTGGATGTCTAGTTCAAGGTGAGTGATCACACCATCATGGTTATCTGGATCATTATGACCTTTTTTGTACAGTTATTTTGTGTATTCTTGCCAGCTCTTCTTAATCTTTTTTTGCTTCTATTAGGTCATTACCACTTCTGTCCTTTATCATGCCTATTTCTGCATGAAATGTTTCCTTGATATCATTAATTTTCTTGAAGAGATCTCTAGTCTTCCCCAGTCTATTGTTTTCATCTATTTCTTTTCATTATTTAAGAAGGCCTTCTTATCTCCCCTTGCCATTCTCTGGAACTCTGCACTCAGTTGGGTCTATTTTCCCCTTTTTCCCTTGCCTTTCACTTCTCTTCTTTCCTCAGCTATTTGTAAAGCCTCCTCAGACAACCACTTTGTCTTCTTGCATTTCTTTTTCTTTGGGATGGTTTTGGTCACTGCCTCCTGTACAATGCTACAAACCTCTGCTCATAGTTCTTCAGGCACTCTGTCTACCAGATCTAATCCATTGAGTCTATTCATCACCTCCACTGTATAATCACAAAGAATTTGATTTAGGTCATACCTGGATGGTCAGGACTTCCTTTATGGCTCAGCTGGTAAAGAATTCACCTGCAGTGTGGGAGACCTGGGTTCAATCCCTGGGTTGGGAAGATCCCCTGGAGAAGGGAAAGACTACCCACTCCAGTATTCTGGACTAGAGAATTCCATGGACTGTATAGTCCCTGTGGTCACGAAGAGTTGGACACAACTGAGAGAATTTCACTTTCACTTTCACTGGATGGTCTAGTGGTTTTCTCTACTTTCTTCAGTTTAAGCCTGAGTTTTGCAATAAGGAGCTGATGATTTGAGCCAGTCAGCTCCAAGTCTTGTTTTTACTGACTGTATAGAGCTTCTCCACCTTTGGCTGCAAACAACATATCAATCTGATTTCGGTATTGATCATTTGTTGATGTCCCTGTGTAGAGTCATCTTTTGTGCTGTTGAAAAAGGGTGTTTGTTGTGACCAGCATGTTCTCTTGACAAAACTCTGTTAGACTTTGCCCTGCTTCATTTTCTATTGGAAGGCCAAACTTGCCTGCAATTCCGTGTACCTCTTGATTACCTACTTTTGCATTCCAATTCCCTATGATGAAAAGGACATCTTTTTTGGTGTTACTTCTAGAAGGTCTTGTAGGTCTTCATGCTGCTGCTGCTGCGAAGTTGCTGCAGTCGTGTCTGACTCTGTGTTACCCCAGAGACGGCAGCCCACCAGGCTCCCCCATCCCTGGGATTCTCCAGGCAAGAACTCTGGAGTGAGTTGCCATTTCCTTCTCCAATGCATGAAAGTGAAAAGTGAAAGTGAAGTTGCTCAGTTGTGTCCGACTCTTAGCGACCCCATGGACTACAGCCTACCAGGCTCCTCTGTCCGTGGGATTTTCCAGGCAAGAGTACTGGAGTGGGGTGCCATTGTAGGTCTTCATAGAACTGGTCAATTTCAGCTTCTTCAGCGTTAGTGATTGTGGCATAGACGTGGATTACTGTGATGTTGAACGGCTTGACTTTGAAATGAACTGAAACTATTCTGTCATTTTTGAGCATTCACCCAAGTACTGTATTTTGGACTCTACTGTTGACTATGAGGGCTACTCCATTTCTTCTAAGGAATTCTTGCCCACAGTAGTAGTTACAATAGTCATTTGAATTAAATTCTCTGATTCCCATCCATTTAAGTATCAGTGTTCACTCTTGCCATCTCCTGCTTGACCATATCCAGTTTACCCTGATTCAGTTTACCTAACATTCTAGATTCCTATGCAATATTGCTCTTGAGAGCATCAGATTTTGCTTTCACCACCAGACACAGCCACAACTGAGTACTGTTTCTTCTTTCAACCAGTCCCTGCATTCTTACTAGAGCTGCTAGTAATTGCCCTCTGCTCCTCCCCAGTAGCATCTTGGACACATTCCTCCCTGGGGGGCTCATCTTCTAGGGTCATATCTTTTTGCCTTTTTATATTATTCACGGGGTTCTCCAGGCGAGAATACCGGAAGGGGTTGACATTTCCTTCCCCAGTGCAGCACATTTTGTCAGAACTCTTCACTGTGACCCATCTATCCTGGGTGGGCCCTGCACTATATGGCTCACAGCTTCATTGAGTGATGCAAGACCCTTTGCTGTGACAAGGCTCTGATTCCTGAGTACTAGTGGTGTTAGCTGATCAGTCCTGTCTGACTCTTTGCCACCCCGTGGACTGTAGCCCACCAGGCTCCTCTGTCATGGAGTTCTCCAGACAAGAATACTGGAGTGGGTTGCCACTTCCTTCTCCAGGGGATCTTCTTGACCCAGGGATCAAATCCAGGTCTCCCACATTGCAGGCAGATTTGTTACCATCTGAGCCACCAGGGAAGCCTGTGATCCCTGAAGGGGTGGCCAAATCAGACTACTCATCACTTCAAGAACCTGCTGAAATTTTTTACCTCTTTAGGCATGTGTATCCACGTCTTTTCATGTGGAATGCACCCCCTCTCTCCTACAGAATTCTGTTCTTCCTGGAAGATCAGGGGAATTGTCACTTCTCTTGTGATACCCCTGCTATAATTCTCTGTATTACCCTTATCATTCCCTAATGTTTGTTTGTTTCCATTCTGGATTTGTTACATTTTGTCTCTTCTTATTGCCCTCTCCGTACCACTCATTACATTGTAAACTCCACAAGGGCAGATAGCTGGTCTTTTTCAGGCTCTAGCCTCAGTGTCCAGAGTGCCTGGTTTATAGTCAGCACTCAAGACAGGCTTGCTGATGGAGTGAAACCGCCAGACTATGTAAATGAGGGTTATAGGGAGGGTCCTTTTCCTGTTCCCAGTGGTGTGGAGTCTACTCACCATACAGCATCACTCTGTCACACATCACTGCTGCTGATAAGTCGCTTCAGTCGTGTCCGACTCTGTGCGACCCCATAGACGGCAGCCCACCAGGCTCCCCTGTCCCTGGGATTCTCCAGGCAAGAACACTGGAGTGGGTTGCCATTTCCTTCTCCAATGCATGAAGGTGAAAAGTGAAAGTGAAGTTGCTCAGTCGTGTCCGACTCGTAGCGACCCCATGGACTGCAGCCCACCAGGCTCCTCCGTCCATGGGATTTTCCAGGCAAGAGTACTGGAGGGGGTGCCATTGCCTTCTCCAGTCATACATCACTAGCGCTGTTTTTTTTTTTTTTTTTTTTTAACCATAAAGGAGGCATCTTTTCATTAGGGACAGCAGGGGACATAGAACTACTATATTGCACTATTCCATCTGGGACTGGAAAACATATGAGCCCTGGGCCCAGAGGCTGAATCTTCAATTTACTGTACATTCCTACTTGTGCCCTGATCTTCTCCTTTCTTGGAAAATTTTAGAAGAAAGGCCTTTGAAAATGTAGAAATAAAACATTTTAATTTAGTTCTGCTTAATGCCATATAAGGTATCAGAAAGAAGCAACATGGAAAATATGAGAAATTCTGAGTAATCTGAATATTTGGTACTACACTATGGAGTCTGAACTATTCTTTAAAAATGAAAGAAATTAAAATGTGATTTTAAAAACAATACATAACAGGACAGCTTGATGAAGCAAATTTATTACTACAGTAGTCACAACTCATGGCATTTCAGTTACAAACCTCTTGTACAACATCACACTCTTCCTACAAACGTAGATGGTACTGATTCAGCATTTGATTCAGGCCATTCAGGCCATTTGGTCTGGGCTCCACCCTAGACCCAGGAAGTCAAATGTAATCAATGCAGGGCCAGGCACTCCTTAGATGCTGGAAATGGTGAGGAATTGGCAATCACAGCTCTAAAAGGGTAACTGCCATGAGGAGAGGTGAACAGGGGGTTATGAGAACACACCCAAGGTTTACTCACCCAGCCAGCTAGGGATTAAAGAAGGTTTGCGAGAAGAGAACAGGGTGCTGAATTATGGACGAGTAGGAATTCGCTGGTGAAGAAGACAGAACGAGGCAGGCCCAGTGGCAAAGAAAATGAGAGTACAGGGTGCACTGGCATCTGGGTGAATGAGACTTGTATGAATGAGATGGATAGAAAAACGAGGTGGCCATCAGAGGGGAGGCTGCACAGCAGCCCAGGGTGAAAGCAGAAGGGCCTTGAATCTCAGGCTAAGCAAAGACCTGCCACAGAAGACAATGGGAGGCAATGAAGGATTTTAAGCAAGGAGAGATGATTAAATATGCGGCTACTCTTCGCTGCTCACAAGTGGGAACCCTGATCTTCTTAAAGAATCCAGTTATTCTCACGCATCAGGAGACTGTATTTTCAGGGAAGACTGGGCTCCACCCCAGACCCAGGAAGTAAAATGTAATCAATATAATACAATTTTTGTAATTCCACTTTACTGCCACAGACATGTTACAATTTTGGCCAATGAAATTGAGGAACAATTGGCTTTAAAGCTTCTGGATGAGACTGCCTCACTGTTATAAGGGCCAGCCATTATGGACAGTCACGCTTCCATTGCGGTACAGTGTGTGAGAATCTGTTGCCTGCAACAACTGCAGCGATCCTGGGACCACGAGGGGATAAGCCTGAAGACAGAAGTCATGCTGATGATGGCGCAGTGGAAAGATGTGAAGAACCAAGATATTTGGTATGATTGACGACTAAATTAAGCATTCTGTAACCACCTACTCCAGAGCTCTTTTTTAAAGTAAATTAAAAAAACCCCCTTACTACTGTTCTAAATACTCTGTTAAGGTGACCTGAGGGAGTGGGCCCATCATGACTGCATATCTTCCAATAAGCGTTTCTTCCTCTGCTTCAGAATCTGAGAAGCAGTCTTTTGCTGATGATGTTGGCAAGTAGTAGACAGTGTGCTGGGAAGGATTAGAGAGTGTATTCTAACAGAACTTGCAGCTTCTGTGTTATTTTACAGCCAAGGGCAACCCAACTGATAGTCTGATTTTTAATCTAGAAAGTTCATTTTGGAAGAAGTGAGCCAATTAGATGGAAGGGAAATAGTCTGATTTT
>NW_024070203.1:79437727-79449954 GCF_014754425.2 Oryx dammah
GTTGCTCCATGTCCAGTTCTAACTGTTGCTTCCTGACCTGCATACAGATTTCTCAAGAGGCAGGTTAGGTGATCTGGTATTCCCATCTCTTTCAGAATTTTCCAGTTTATTGTGATCCACACAGTCAAAGGCTTTGGCATAGTCAGTAAAGCAGAAATAGATGTTTTTCTGGAACTCTCTTGCTTTTTCCATGATGTTGGCAACTTGATCTCTGGTTCCTTTGCCTTTTCTAAATCCAGCTTGAACATCCAGAAGTTCACGGTTCATATATTGTTAAAGCCTGGCTTGGAGAATTTTGAGCATTACTTTACTAGTGCTTGGTGGTGGTGGTGGTTTAGTGGCTAAGTTGTGTCCGACTCTTGAGATCCCATGGACTATAACCTGTCAGGCTTCTCTGTCCATGGGATTCTCCAGGCAAGAATATTGGAGTGCATTGCTATTTCCTTCTCCAGGGGATCTTCCTGACCCAGGAATTGAACCCAGGTCTCCTTCATTACAGGCAAATAATTTGCCAACTGAGCTATGAGGGGAAGTAAGATGAGAGCAATTGTGCAGTAGTTTGAGCATTCTTTGGCATTGCCTTTCTTTGGATTGGAATGAAAACTGACCTTTTCCAGTCCTGTGGCCACTGCTGAGTTTTCCAAATTTGCTGGCATACTGAATGCAGCACTTTCACAGCATCATCTTTCAGGATTTGAAACAGCTCAACTGGAATTCCATCACCTCCACTAGCTTTGTTTGTAGTGATGCTTCCTAAGGCCCACTTGACTTCACATTCCTGGATGTCTGGCTCTAGGTGAGTGATCACACCATCATGATTTTCTGGGTAGTGAAGATCTTTTTTGTACAGTTCTTCTGTGTATTCTTGCCACCTCTTCTTAATATCTTCTGCTTCTATCAGGTCCATACCATTTCTGTCCTTCATTGAGCCCATCTTTGCATGAAATGTTCCCATGATATCTCTAATTTTCTTGAAGAGATCTCTAGTCTTTCCCATTCTACTGTTTTCCTCTATTTCTTTGTATTGATCACTGAGGAAGTCTTTCTTATCTCTCCTTGCTGTTCTTTGTAACTCTGCATTCAAATGGGTATATCTTTCCTTTTCTCCTTTGCTTTTGGCTTTTCTTCTTTGCTTTTGGCTTTTCTTCTTTTCGTAGCTATTTGTAAGGCCTCTTCAGACAGCAAATTTGCTTTTTTGCAATTCTTTTCCATGGGGATGATCTTGATCCCTGTCTCCTGTACAGTGTCACGAACCTCCATCCATAGAGGAGGTTCTGTCCATCAGATCTAGTCCCTTAAGTCTATTTGTCACTTCCACTGTATAATCATAAGGGATTTGATTTAGGTCATACCTGAATGGTCTAGTGGTTTTCCCTACTTTCTTCAATTTAAGTCTGAATTTGGCAATAAGGAGTTCATGATCTGAGCCACAGTCAGCTCCTGGTCTTGTTTTTGTTGACTGTATAGAGCTTCTCCATCTTTGGCTGAAAAGAATATAATCAATCTGATTTTGGTGTTGACCATCTGGGAATGTCCATGTGTAGAGTCTTCTCTTGTGTTGTTGGAAAAGGGTGTTTGCTATGACCAATGCATTCTCTTGGCAAAACTCTATTAGTCTTTGCCCTGCTTCATTATGCATTCCAAGGCCAAATTTGCCTGTTACTCCAGGTGTTTCTTGACTTCTACTTTTGCATTCCAGTCCCCTATAATGAAAAGGACATCTTTTTCGGGTGTTAATTCTAAAAGGTCTTGTAGGTCTTCATAGAACGGTTCAACTTCAGCTTCATCAGCATTACTGGTTGAGGCATAGACTTGGATTACTGTGATACTGAATGGTTTGCCTTGGAAACGAACAGAGATCATTCTGTCGTTTTTGAGATTGCATCCAAGTACTGCATTTCAGACTCTTTTGTTGACTATGATGGCTACTCCATTTCTTCTAAGGGATTCTTGCCTACAGTAGTAGATATAATGGTCATTTGAGTTAAATTTACCCATTCCAGTCCATTTTAGTTTGCTGATTCCTAGAATGTCGATGTTCACTCTTGCCATCTCCTGTTTGACCACTTCCAACTTGCCTTGATTCATGGACCTGACATTCCAGGTTCCTATTGCAATACTGCTCTTTACAACATCGGACCTTGCTTCCATCACCAGTCACATCCACAACTGGGTGTTGTTTTTGCTACATGAGTGTAGGGCCACCCAAGATGGACGGGTCATGGTGGAGAGCTCTGACAAAACGTGGTCCACTGGAGAAGGGAATGGCAAACCACTTCAGTATTCTTGCCTTGAGAATCCCATGAACAGTATGACAAGGCAAAAAGATAGGACACTGAAAGATTAATTCCCCAGGTCGGTAGATGCCCAATATGCTACTGGAGATCAGTGGAGAAATAACTCTAGAAAGAATAAAGAGACAGAGCCAAAGTAAAAACAACACCCAGTTGAGTTAGACAGTCTGTGGTCCATGTGATCAGTTTGATTAGTTTTCTGGGACTGTGGTTTTCATTCTGTCTGTCCTCTGATAAGGACAAGAGGCTTATGGAAGCTTCCTTATGGGAGAGGCTGACTGTGGGGGAAACTGGGTCTTGTTTCGATGGATTTAGCCTCCTCCATTTCCACACCTGTAAAATGTGAAAGCATGGCTGTCCTACCATGTAGGGTCATTGTGAGGATTCGGTGGGCCAAGGCTTGGATACTTAGAACAGGAGTAGACACATGGCTGGTGCTTGATAAAGTTATCATCATTGTTATCATTAAAAAAAAAATCTCAACTGACTATGAAGTATGTGGTTCTCAGGAACAGAGGAGGTGTTCTCACAGGCACCTCTCTTTTTCATTAGGTTATGTCATGGGTACATAGATAGAATTATTAGGCTTACTGCGTTAAAGTGAAAAGTGAAAGTGAAGTCACTCAGTCGTGTCCGACTCTTTGCGACCCCAAGGACTGTAACCTACCAGGCCCCTCCGTCCATGCGATTTTCCAGGCAATAGTCCTGGAGTGGGCTGCCATTTCCTTCTCCAGGGGATCTTCCCAACCCAGGGATCGAACCCAGGTCTCTGGCATTGTAGACAGACGCTTTACTGTCTGAGCCACCATTGCCAACCAGAAAGAAAGTGAAGTCGCTCAGTCGTGTCCGACTCTCTGCGACCCCATGGACTGTAGCCTACTAGGCTCCTCCATCCATGGGATTTTCCAGGCAAGAGTACTGGAGTGGGCTGCCATTTCCTTCTCCAGGAGATCTTCCCAACCCAGGGATTGACCCGGATTCAATCCCTGGAACCTGTAGATGTCATTTTATACAGAAAAACAACAACAACAACAACTTGGCAGTTTTGATTAAGTTAAAGAATTTGAGTTGGGGATAAAATCTTGGATTATCTGGGTGGACCAATATGCAATAAATCCTGATAAGAAAGAGATAGGATGAGATGTGACACACACATAAAAGAAAACAAGGAGACCACAGAGTCATGAGGTCGAAAGCCAAGGAATGAGTTGCTCATCAGAAGCTGGAAAAGACAAAGAACAATTTCTCCCCTAGAGGGAGTGGTCCTGCTGACGCACTGATCTCAGCCCAGTGAGTCTGCTTTGTTTTCTGGCGTCTGGGACTGGGAAAGAATAAATTTCTCTCTACTAAGTTATTTTAAGCCATCAAGTTGTGTTTAAGCAGCCCTTGGAAACTTAACTATTTGGTTAAATTATTACAATATCTGTGTTTATAATTTTTACTTTTCCTATTTGTTTTTAAAGTTATTGCCTTCATTCATTATGTCTTTTGAGGGGGAAAAAAAGCTTTTGAAAGTAGTGGACCCAAGATTCAAGTTCTAAGTGGCAAATTTTGATACTTTTTTCTTCACTTTTACTGAGCAGTAAAAAGTTGTTTTGCTCAATATTAATCTTCAGTGCAGAGCTTTAGTACAATTCATATTTTAATACTTCAATTGCCTTTTAATCTTTAATAAAGAATCTGAATTTAGAGTGTTGCAGATCTGAGGACTGGGTAAGAATTTATATTTTGTTTTTCTCCTGGTAAGTTGTTTAAAAAGCTGATTATTTATTAATGATGTTTCTAACAGAGTTAAGTGTTGAAAACAATTGGCCTTTCCTTTACTGCAAAGTCTAGATTTCCCACAGTGAAATCACATGCTGGAAAGGGAGCAGCAAGACATTTGGTTGTTCTTTTTACTTTTCTGGAAAATGTTCTAGGGACAACTGGACAGAATGTTGTAAACCATGTGTACTCAGTGGAGGACCGTGAGTTCAGGGACCTGGGGACTGGTCATGCCTTCCACCTTGTTTGTTGGCCAAATAAACTCACTTGTTTGTGATGGTCAGAGGATTCCTATAAAGAGAGTCAATCCTTTTCTCCCTGTAAAAAAAAAAAAAATAATACATTTGATTGTCATTATTCATAGTAGTTCTATAAAGTAATTCTATAAAGTCACCATTAAGTGCTGAATTAGCAAATACTGATATGAGCTTCTAGGGGAAAAGGAAGGTTAGGTTCCTGCGGGCTCTGGTCACTTCTTCGTCAGCTGACAGTGCGTGACCTTATCGATATATACTGTTGACACCTTACTGAGCATATAGTGTTGTGTCATTACCATTGAACTCACAGCCAACAGCACTAAAACTCACGCCTGAACCAAGACCATCTGACCCAGGTGTGCACCTTTGTTCTGCACGTGTCCTTGAATGACCGCAGAAACACAAGTGAGGTTACAAACACGTTTCAGGGAGTGGGAAAATTTGAAAACACAGGATCCGCAAATCACGAGGAGAAAATGTATCCCCATAGTAGGTGGACAAAGCAGACTTTCTCAGCAATGTTTGATGGGAAGGGACTTTATTCCCACATATAAACTGAGCCCGTGCTCCGAGGAAGAGATGGTTCTTATTGTCATGAGGCTTAGAGTCCTGTCAGGGAGCTGGGTGTGGAAACAGGCCTGCACCTCTGACGCTACAACAGATCTGGGTCTGAGGCCTCAGGGCACAATTGAAGGAACCACGGCGATTTCTCAGGGACCAGGAGATGCAAGCATGTCAGGGAGAACTAGAGAACTACAGAACTACAGAGGGCCCTTCCTGACAGCAAGTCTTTCTAAAACGGGAAGTGAAGTGAAGTCAATCAGTCGTGTCCGACTCTTTGCGACCCCATGGACTGTAGCCTATCAGGCTCCTCCGTCCATGGGATTTTCCAGGCAAGAATGCTGGAGTGAATTGCCATTTCCTTCTCCAGGGGATCTTCCCAACCCAGGAATCGAACCTGGGTCTCCCTCATTGCAGGCAGACGCTTTACCGTCTGAGCCACCAGGGGGAAGAAGAGCCCAAGGAACCTAGGCTCCAGGGAGATGGAAGAGAGGGTAAGGGGAGCTGAGGGGCAGCAACAGGAGGCTTGCTTTCTTCACAGTTCTGTTTGGAGTCTGTGCTCTGTGTACTATTAACAAATGTAGGAAGGTTTTAGATATGATTACCCTCCCTGGTAGCTCAGGTGGTAAAGAATCCGCCTGCAGTGCAGGAGGCCCTCTTTGGATTCCTGGCTCGGGTAGATCCCCTGGAGAAGGGATAGACTACCCACTCCAGTATTCTTGGGCTTCCCTGGTGGCTCAGCTCGCAAAGAATCTGCCCGCGATGCAGGAGCCCTGGGTTCGATCCGTGTTGGGAAGATCCTTCGGATGAGGGTATGGCAACCCATACCAGTATTCTTGGGCTTCCCTGGTGGCTCAGACGGTAAATAATCCACCTGCAATGTGGGAGACCTGGGTTTGATCCCTGGGTTGGGAAGATCCCCTGGAGGAGGGCATGGCAACCCACTCCAGTATTCTTGCCCAGAGAATCCCCATGGACCGAGGAACCTGGAGGACTAGAGTCCAAGGGGTCACAAAGAGTCAGACACAACCGAACGACTAAGCACAGCACACAGCATACTGTTTAACTGTTGTTGATAGAGTCACAGGAGAAAATTAAATATGAAGAGGGATTCAGTTCAAGCAAAACCAAAGTGCTTTGTGGAAAGATTTAAGTTCTTAAATATAATTTTTCTGGTACAAGATCTAGAGTTAAAGGGGGGCATTGATCTTATCAAGTCTTGTTTCTTTGTTTTCCAGAAAGGATTGAGTAGTCTGTCCCAGGTTTTATAGCGGCAAGGCTAGGGGCTCCTCATGACAATTTCCACTCTGCATAATCTTTAAAAATAGACTTTATTTTGTAGAGCAGTTTCAGGTTCACAGCAAAACAGAGCCAGGAGTGGAGAGAGTTCCATATGCCCTGGCCCCAATCCCCGTTATTATCAACATCCAGCAGCAGAGCAGTACATTCCTTACCATCCGTGAACCCACCCTGACACATCACTAGGAGCCAAAGTCCACAGTTTATATTCAGATTCAGTCTTGGTGATGTTGATTCTGTGTGTTGTAAGGAAAATATAGTGACATGCATTCTTCATTACAGCATCACACTGAATAGTTTCGTTGCCCCCAAAACCTTTGTGTTCCACCTGTTTATCCACCTCCCTGACAACCACTGATTTTTTTTTTTACTGCCTCCATAGTTTTGCCTTTTTTCAGAATGTCATATAATTGAAATCAAACAGTATGTAGTTTTTCAGATGGGCTTCTTTCACTTAGTAATATGCATTTAAAGTTCCTCCATGTCTATTCATGGCTTATTGTTCCTTTCTTTTTAGCACTGAATTGTCTGGATTCAGTTTATCCATTCACCTACTGAGGGACATCTTGGTTTCTTCCATGTTTTGAAAATGATGAATAAAGGTGCTATAAATATCTGTGTGGAAGCTTTCATGTAGACCTAAGTTTTCAGCTCCTTTGGGTAAATACCTGGGAATGTGGTGCTGGCTTATATGGTAAGAGCATATGCTTAGTTTTGTGAGAAACTGCCAAATTGTCTTACACAGTGACTGTATCTTTTTGCATTTCCACCAGCAGTGGATGAGAATTCCTATTATTCTACATACCCACCAGCATCTGGTACTGATAGATTTTCTCTATTCTAATAGGTATGTAGTGATATCTCGCTGTGTTAATTTCTATTTCCCTGATGACATAGGATGTGGCACATCTTTTCACATGCTCACTTGATGTATATATATTATATATACATACATAATATATACTATATGTATATATAGTATATAATATATATATGTTGATGAGGTAGCTATTAAGGCTTTTGAATCATCTTTTAGTCAAGTTGTTTGTTTTCTTGTTAAGAGTTCTTTTTATATTTTGGACACCAGTGCTTGATCAGATGTATCTTTTGCAAATATTTTCTCCCAGTTTGTGGCATGTCTTCTCATTCTCTTGACTCTGCATCACCTTTTTAGCACAGTGTAGGTGCTCAGTGAATATTAACTAGAGGAGTGAATTAATGACATAAGATCTCTGAAACTGAGATCGAAGCTTATGAATCTTTTCTAGGTGCCAGTTACAAGTGGGTGTTTATTCCGTTCATTCATCAAGTTGTATACATTTTTCTCTCTAGCTTACAAGCTTAGAAAAAAAGAAAAATAAGAAAAAATCCACTGGAAAGTACAATTTGAAAGAAAAATGTCCAGATTATATGAAATGTCTACTATCTGACAGAAAGCTAGAATTTTGAAGTGATCTTAGAAATAATCTAGTCCAATTTTACAGATGTCAAAACTTAATTGCAAAGGGACAGTCTGACCTGTCACTTGGGCCTTTCAGTAAGAGCAGAGTCCCAACAATAAGCCAACAGATGTAGAATCTGATAGACCTCCTCTGTGAGGCTCCTTTTCCTCATCTGAAAAATCATGATGATAATAACACACTGACCTCATAAGGCTGTCCTGAGGATTACGTAAGAACTATGTGTGGGAAGCACTGAGCCTGGGCCCCAGCCGACGATGCGCTCAGTAAATGCCGCGGTTAATGTCACTGCTGTTGCTACAACTCCAAGCGCAGGACTTTGCAAATAGCATTTGTTTAATAAATACTGAGTTCTAGTCTATACTCTCATTTGGAAGGAAGGAGGGGGATGGTGGTAGTGGTTTCAGCATTGGTCCCTAAGAACAAACAGGATGGCGATTTCTCAAAAAAAATTTAGAAAAGCTGCTTGGAATCTAACATAACTGCCTGCTACGAAAGTGGGTATTTGTAAATAAATGGATGGCATTATTTCCAGGATCCTAAAATGTTAACATTTACACAACGAATGTTTAGCATTTACTTTGCATGCCAAGTCCCCTCCAGTCACTCTCCTGTTCATCTTCACCACAAACCAGCCTTGCGGAAGACTGTTCAGCAGCAGTGATGGCGGGGGTCATCTCCCATAACTCTAAGATAAGCAACCCCATCCAACCAGCTCCTGACCCCAGTACTGCTTCTCTGGGGGAGATTCTGGGTTGGGTTTCAGGGACACCGAAGCTTCAGTGCATCCTTGGAGGGAAACTCAGTGGAGGGCTTATCTCTTAGGTCTATTGTTGAATTTTTACATTTTTTTAAATAAACATTTACTACTGTGAATGTGTGAAACATAAACACCTAAAATACACCACATGTTAAAAAGCCCTGTTGGGCATTTTCTCATTTCTACCAGGAGCTTAAAAATCTGAAAGTGACTGAGAGCCACCCTCAGCCTCTCCCAAATCTGTCACAGTGCCAGCAGCAGCATGACGATGATAAATGAAGTAGCAGCTAGCACTTACTGAGCAAGAGAGCAGAGGGGTGGTGAGGAAGTGGGCTCTGCCACATGAGTGCGTGTGTGCGTGCGTGCTAAGTCACTTCAGTTCTGTCCGACTCTTTGGAACACCACAGACAGGAGCCCGCCAGGCAAGAATACTGGAGTGGGTTGCCATGCCCTCCTCCAGAGGATCTTCCCGAGCCAAGGATCGAACCTGCATCTCTTGTGTCTCCTGAATTGGCAGGAAGGTTCTTTACCACCAGTGCCCGGGGAAAGCCCCTGGCGCATGATTATCAACACTGAGTACCATCCTCCTTCTGTCTTGTAACCTTGGACAAGACCCTGCTGGTTTCACTTATATCGAGCATCAGGATGTTAGTGACAAGGCCTTCTTAAAAAGGCATAGGATCCTCACAACTGCCTTGTTAAGAACAGAGTCAGGCACCTAATAATCACATGATAAGCAGTCAAATATATAGAGATAGTATCTGTCACTCAAATGTAGTTTCCCCGGATTCATAGCAACGCGGTGAGTTAGGTAGCATTATCATTTTAATGTTATAGATAATGACACTGAGGCTTCAAGAGATTAGGTAACTTGCCTGTGGTCACATTGCTTATAAGGGGCAGAGAAAGAATTCAAACACAGGCCTCTTTGATGATCAGTTCCATGTCTATTACCATCTTGCCTCTCTGCCTTATTTATAATAGTGGGACTTTGAGAAACAACCTAAAAGCCTAACAGAAAATGAATGGTTAAATAAACTCTGAGACTTCTGCATGATGAAATGCAGCCATTAGACCCCACTGTGCAGGCAGACTTCCAGTCCTGCTCCTGGCACAGCCGCATGTTTCATCCTGTCATCGGCAGGCCCAGAATCACCCAGCGATTCTGATCACGGGGGTGAGTTCCAAACCTGTGAGACCCTCCTCACGCTGACCCTTGTCTTGCCGCGGTTCTGAGAATGGAGTCTCTGCATCCTGTCCTAGACAACCTCTGTTCTTTCTGAAATCTCTCCATCCTTCCTCCTCCCCCAAGACGTCTCCCGAATGACCTTAGTCCAGGCTGCCTCTCAGCAGTTACCAAAAGCATCTGCAATTTACCAGTGTCTTTTCCCCAACTCACCCACCCCAAGCTAGAACGTAAGCACTTGGAGGACAGGAATTGTGTCCTATTTTCTTGGCCCACTTCCAGGGCCTAATACAGCAAATTCAATAAATATTATGTAATAATAATAGCTACCTTTCGTTAACAGCTTATCAATACTCAGCCCTGAGTTAGACACTTTATGTGCTTTCAGGAAACCCAGATGGAAGAGAAGAGTACCAGGGCCACACCCTCCCTCAACATCTAAGAGGCCCCTGAACAGATAAGGTGCAAGAGTCAAGCCAGTTCAGGGCTGAATATGAAGTGTCTAAGGGAAGGTAAGAGCTGGTCACATCACTTAAACTCCCTGGCCTGTGTTTGACCTTCCTTGAAAAATGAGTCTGGTAGTAGTACCCGCCTCGAGGAGTTCTTGGGGGGATTAAAGTTTAGCATTTAGCCCACGTGTGTGCATGCTAAGTTAATTCAGTTGTGTCTGACTTGGTTTGACCCCATGGACTGTAGCCCTCCAGGCTCCCCTGTCCATGGGATTCTCCAGGCAAGAAAGCCAGAGTGGATTGCCATGCCCTCCTCCAGGGGATCTTTCAGACCCAGGGATTGAACCTGCCTCTCTTATGTCTCCTGCACTGGCAAGTGAGTTCTTTACTCTTAGTGCCACCTGAAAAGCCCTATTTAGCCCACAACCAGGCACATGTTAATCATTTCACAAACATTAGCGGTATTTCCAGGCGCATGTGGCAAGAGCCCTGATCAGGGCTGCAGGGCGGAGAAAGGAAGAGTGTGAGACGCTGCCATTTTTATAATCCCCATCTAACAGCAGAGAGGGAGAACAGGACAGTGTCTAACCAGCATCACTCAAAGGCAGGCTGATGGAACCAGAGGCACCACCAACAATCAAGGGCTGCCACATGTCCCCTCCTCCTCAGTGGTCCTGAGCAAGATGCAGAAAACGTGACCCCCAAACTCCCTGCAACCCCCAAACTCTTTATCCCCTGGCCAATATTCACCCTTTGCTACCCACCTGCCTTTGAATTAAGGCTGAGGAAAGAGGGGCCTTGAGCTGTCCTCCAGCACAACAGTGGTTATTCTGAACCCTTGTGGTTGAGTTCCTGGCCTCCCGACCTTGCTCACTGCTTAGGGGAGAGCTGGGGACGGCAGTCTGAAGGCGCCTGGGTCTTCAGGAGTTTCACAGGGGCCGAGTTGAGGCTGGACAGGTTGAGAGAGGGTGAGGGATGGGAAATTTCACAGCAGCTTTTTCTTTTAATTTGTATCACAGCATAATTGATTTACAATATTGTGTTAATTTCAGGTATACAGCAAAGTGAATCAGTTATACACATATATATATTCACTTATTTTTAGATTCTTTTCCCATATAGATCATTGTAGAGTACTGGGTAGGGTTCACTATGCTATACACCCGGACCTTATTAGTTATCTGTTTTATATATAGTAGCGTGTATGTGTCAGTCCCAGTCTCTCAGTTTATCCCTTCCCTTACCCTTCCCTTACCCTCTAGTTTGATTGACCAAACACCACTTACTCTGTGCCAGTACTAAGTATGTGACTCATATCAACTCATTTTATCCTCCCAGCGATGTGTTCAAGGCAGAGACTATTTCTACTAATGCTCTTTGGGAAAGAAGGCGGAAACTGAGGCCTCCAATGGCTTGATAACATGGCCCAGGTCATCAAGCTCCTGAGTGGCATAGCCAGGATCTGAATCCAGACAGTGTCGGCTCAGAGCCTGCCCTCACAGGAGTGTGTGTGTGTGTGTGTGTGTGTGAGACAGAGCGAGAGAGAAGGAGAGGAGAGGCAGGTTACAAGCCAGTCACAGAAGCACCTCACGCAGTGAATGGGGGGGGGGCAGGGTGACTTTAAACGCTGGGCCCAGCCCCTCTGTCCCGCAGCCCCCGACTCCCTCCATGCTCCCCTGCCACCCCCCAATTCATTCTTTATCCCCTTGCCAGTCTTCACCCTTTGCTACCCACCTGCCTTTGAATTAGGGCTGCCCTCAGACAAAAAGTAAGATGAAAGCTTACAGCAACACAGAAACTTGCAGTGATTTTCACTGTGAGATAGTATTTTTCAGAGGCTACAATAACCTCAGGGTGGAAGGCAGGCCTTGAAGTGGATCCCACAACCACTGAGGTCATCCAAGGCAGGAAGGCAGGTCAAAGAAGGGGTTCCTGCAGTCTTAGCCCTGAGGATAAACCAGACACGCTAAGAGCATCTTTCCCAAGCCTTGGGCTCAGTTAATTATGACGTGTTTGCCCACAATGTGGTGGATTTGACCTGTTTTAGGTGTTGAGTTAGGATAGTAGGGAAAACAGAGAGCTGTGTCTAAGGTTTTTTTGGTAAGAAATGTTGGTTTGATCTGGAGTTCAAGAGGACAGAAGCACCCTTCTAGGGCCAGAGTCATAGCTCAGGGTCCTTCTGCTCTCATCACTGGCC
>NW_024070203.1:79449964-79564531 GCF_014754425.2 Oryx dammah
GGCACGCCAGTCTCCCTCTCCCTCACCATCTTCCAGAATTTGCCCAAGTTCATACCCACTGCATCAGTGATACTATCCAACCATCTCATCCTCTTCTACTCTCAGTCTTTCCCAGCATCAGGGTCTTTTCCAATGAGTCAGCAGTTTTCATCAGACGACCAAAATATTGGAGCTTCAGCTTCAGCATCAGTCCTTCCAATGAGTATTCAAGGTTGATTTCCTTTAAGATTAACTGGTCTGATCTCCTTGCAGTCCAAGGGACTTTCAAGAGTCTTCTCCAGCATCACAGTTCGAAGGCATCAATTCTTTGGCAGTCTGCCTCCTTTTCGGTCCAGCTCTCACAACCATACACACGCAGTGTTCTTTGAGCATCTGCTAAATGACAGGCCCCATACTCGATATTGAGAAACACCGGTGAGCAAGGCCCTCAAGACACACTGTGACAGACTGTAGTGAAATACTCACAAATACACAGCTGTGGTGGGCCTATCGCCACCAAGAGATGGAAATGGGGCACTGAGAGTGTGGAGGGTGGCAGGAGGCTATCGGGCTTCCTGAAGGTGTGGAAGAACATTCTAGGCCCTGAGGGGAGAAAGAGCCTAGATCGTGAGAGAAGGAGCCTGGTGTGGTCAGTGTTGAATGAGAGGAGGTTGCCATGAAGTGAAGCCAGTGAGGCACACAGGGCCCAGATCGCACTCCGGGTTGTGGGCCTTGTTGCAGGTCTTGGCCTTTATCTAAAATTCAGCAGAAGCCACTGCAAGAGAGGGAGACTGGCGTGCCGCAGTCCATGGGGCTGCGAAGAATGGGGCACGACTGGGCGACTGAACAGCAACACGAAGAATGTGAACTGACCAGAGAAAGGCTTTGTAGGGGCCCAGGAAGTGACATGATTAGATTTGAATTTTAGGAAGGCCACTCATGTACAGTATGGAGAATCAACTGGACAGGGCACAAATTGGTGTGGGAAAGCCGGTTAGGAGGCAATCGTAAATGGTTCCCAGTGAGGAATTACAAAGGCCTGGACTGGGTGCTGGCAGAGGTAAAATCTACTTGAAAACCCCCTGGGTGCTAATTCTGTATCATTGTGTCAGGCTCTTTGCAACCCCCACGGACTGTAGCTCTCCAGGTTCCTCTATCCATGGGGATTTCCAGGCAAGAATACTGGAGTGGGTTGTCATTTCCTTCTCCAGGGACTAGGTGTGGCAAAGGTAAAAATCAAGCTGAAAATCCACTGGGTGTTAATTCTGTGTCCAGGGATGTATATGCATCGTCTGATTTAATTCATAGCATGAAGCCTAAGAGTTGAATCCCGCCACCACCTCCAGTGGGTAAATGGTGAAACTGAGGCTTGGAGAGTTTAAGAAATTCACTCAAGTTTAAACATCTTGTTAAGCTGTGGTTGAGGGTGGAGAAAAGAAGGGTGAAGAATGACACAGCGAGCGCCCCCCCCCCGCCCCCGCGCAGACAGAATTGGAAAATTCCCAGAAAATAAACAAACGAAAAACAAGCTGAAAGGAAATGGGACGTAATCTGCAGGCATGGACCAGGAGGCTAGGAGAACTGATTTGAGTCTCAAATCGGTCTTTGCATCTCAAATACCTTTTCTGTCTGAATAACATTCTTTGTCTCTTCTAACTCAGAGGCTCTAAGATGATTCTACGACTTTTTAAAAGTCATTCAGTCTCTCAGCATCTCTAGTTTCTCCTTAGTAAACAAGGATCACACCTCTCAACTGAGATGATACATATGAGAGTTTGTTGTAGATTTTAAAGAGATTTACAGCCATCAGTCATTATTAGGATGACCTCCAGACCCTCAGATGAGGCCAGTCCTCTCATTTGGGGGCAGTTCTCCATGTCAGAACAGGCTTCTTCATTTTGATGTGTGTTAGTTCACAAACTGGCCCCTGTATACATATAGGGAGGAGAGAGGAAAGATCGAGCAGATTACTTCAGACTGCAAGGTAGCAGGTTTAATAAACAAGGGAACTTACTTAAGGAAGCTTGTTGGCTTCTAACTACTGGGGCAGCTATAAGATGATTAGATCTCAGCACTTGCCCACTAGAATCTTAAAGTTTATATGGAGCACTTACTGGGCTCAGTCACGTATCCCATCCAGATGGCCTCAGCAACACCTTACTCTCTCAAAGCCAGGTCCCTGAGAGAGCTCCGACTGTGGGAACATACATTCCAAGGACAGGTGAGGGAGTGAGGAGCCTCTATTTCCTGGGTGCAGCTCAGGAGTCAACCAATGGTTACATCCTCTCCATGACCTCCTCCAGCCATCTGAGACCAACTTTCTGTATCTTCCACTCTGATGGAGCTGCTGTTGGATGCTAAACCTGACCTTGCTGCCCCTCATGAGTGACAAGGCTTCAAGCATTGAGTCAGCCACTCTGCCCTTGCTGGGGAATCTCTTCACACTGGACATCAGGTGCTCCTTTAAGCAGCTGTAAGATGAATAGATGTTACACCTCAGCACCTCAAGATTCTGCCCTTGGGTCTCTCTGGAGGCTCTCTGGTTTTGAAATGCCTGGATTAAAATGTGGCCTTCAGAGCTGAACACAAGATCCCTGCTGCTGTCTGACAAACCCCAAGTATGGGGACCTGGCTCCTCCTTAGTCCCCACTCTCCACTGCTTCCTTTGCAATGTCCAGGTCACACATTGCCAGACTGGCAGAGGGCTCTGACATGTATTGAGGAACCAACTCATTTTCACATGACTTCCTCCTGCCTTCCCCCAAAAGAGGCTTGCTACCCATTCTTACAAGATTTAAAGAAAATTAAGGCTATGGTTTTTCCAGTAGTCATGTATGGATGTGAAAGTTGGACTGTGAAGAAGGCTGAGTGCCGAAGAATTGATGCTTTTGAACTGTGGTGTTGGAGAAGACTCTTGAGAGTCCCTTGGACTACAAAGAGATCCAACCAGTCCATTCTGAAGGAGATCAGCCCTGGGATTTCTTTGGAAGGAATGATGCTAAAGCTGAAACTCCAGTACTTTGGCCACCTCATGAGAAGAGTTGACTCATTGGAAAAGACTTTGATGCTGGGAGGGATTGGGGGCAGGAGAAGAAGGGGACAACTGAGGATGAGATGGCTGGGTGGCATCACTGACTCGATGGATGCAAGTCTGAGTGAACTCCAGGAGTTGGTGATGGACAGGGAGGCCTGGCATGCTGCGATTCGTGGGGTTGCAAAGAGTCGGACACGACTGAGCAACTGAACTGAAATGAACTGAACTGAACTGAAACATATAAACTATAGGGCTTTTAAAGCCGGGACCGGATGACTTCACAAGTGAATTCTATTAAAGAGAAGAGTTAACACCTATCTTTCTGAAACTGTTTCAAAACATTGCAGGGGAGTGAACCCCTCTGAACTCATTCTGTGAGGCCACCATCACCCTGATACCAAAACCAGACAAAGATATCACAAAAAAAGATTACAGGCCAATATCACTAATGAACATAGATGCAAAAATCCTCAAGAAAATACTAGCAAACAGAGTCTAGCAATATATCAAAAGGATCATACACCATAATCTAGTGGGATTTATCCTGGGGAGGCAAGGATTTTTCAAAACCCACAAATCAATCAAGATGATATACCACATTAACAAACTAAAGAATAAAAACCATATGGTCTTCTCAATAGATGAAGAAAAAGCTTTTGATAAAATTTAGCATACATGTATGATAAAAAAAAAATCTCTCCAGAAAGCAGCACAGAAGAAACATACCTCTACATAATAAAGGCCATATATGACAAACCTACTGCCAACAAGATAACGATGAAAAGCTGAAAGTATTTTCCCTAAGATTAGGAATAAGACAAGGACACCCATCTCACCAACTTTATTCAACATCATTTTGGAAGTCCTAGCCAAAGCAATCAGATAAGAAAAAGAAAAAAGGAATCCAAATTAGAAGAAAAAAATAAAGAAGTAAAATTGTCACTGTTTGCAGATGACGTGATACTATACACATACATTGGTTTGGCCAAAAAGTTTGTTCAAGTTTTTCTGTACCATCTTATGGAAAAACCTAAACTAACTTTTTGACCAACTCGATAGAAAATCCTAAAGATGCCACCAAAAGACTACTAGAGCTCATCAATGAATTTGGTAAAATTGCATGATACAAAATTCATATACAGCAATTTGACCTGTGTGCAAAAAACTATATGACACTGATGAAAGAAATCAAAGATGACACAAACTGATGGAGAGATATACCATGTTTTTGGATTGGAAGAATCAATATTGTAAAAATGAGTATACTACCCAAAGCAATCCACTGATTCAATGTAATCCCTATCAAACTACCTATGGTATTTTTCACAGTACTAGAACATAAAAATTCACAGTTTGTATGGAAACACAAAAGACCTTGCATAGCCAAAGCAATTATGAGAAAGAAAAATGAAACCAGAGGAATCAACCTTCCTGACTTCAAACTATACTACAAAGCTACAGTCATCCAGACAGGATGATATCAGCACAAAAATAGAAATATAGACCAATGAACAAGACAGCCCAGAGATAAACCCACACACCTATGGAAAACTTATATTTGACAAAAGAGGAAACAATATAAAATGGAGGAAATACATTCTCTTCATTAAGTAGTGCCAGGATAACTAGACAGTCATGTGTAAAAGGATGAAATTAGGGCACTTCATAACACTACATACAAAAATAAGTTCAAAATGGATTAAAGACTTAAATGTAAGGCCAGAAACTATAAAGCCTTTCACCAAAACATAGGCAAAACACTCTTTGACATAAGTCACAGCAAGATCTTCTTTGACTCGCCTCCTACAGTAATGGAAATAAAAATAAACAAATGGGACATAATTAAACTTAAAAGCTTTTGCAACAGCAAAGTAAATAAGGTTGAAGGACAACCCTCAGAATGGGAGAAAATAATTGCCAAAGGAGCAACTGACAAAGGATTAATCTCCAAAATTTATAAGCAGCTCATATAGCTCAATATCAGAAAAACAAACAGCCCAATCCAAAAATGGGCAGAAGACCTAAACATCCGTCCATCCAAAGAATACATACAGATGGCAAATAAACACATGAAAAGATGCTCAACACTGCTCATTATTAGAGAAAGGCAAAGCAAAACTACAATGAGATATCACCTCACACCAATCAGAATGGCCATCATCAAAAAAAAGTATAAACGATAAATGCTGGAGAGGGTATGGAGAAAGGGGAACTCTACAACTCTACTGCATTGTTGGTGGGAATGTAAATTGGTACAGCCATTATGGGGAATAGTATGGAGATTGCTTAAGTAGCAATAAAACTACCATGTGACCCAGCAATCCCACTACTGGGCATATACCCTGGAAAAAAATTCAAAAAGACACGTGTACCCCAATGTTCATTGCAGCATGGTTTGTTTGCAATAGCCAGGACATGAAAGCAACCTAGATGCCCATTAACAGAAGAATGGATAAGGAAGATGTGATGCATATATACGATGGAATATTACTCAGCCATAAAAATTAATGAATTTAAGTCAGTTGTAGTGATGTGGATGAAACTTTGTTGTTGCTGTTCATTCAATAAGTCTTGCCACCCCATGTCAGGATGTACTTAAAGTCACATCCATTAAGTTGGTGATATCATCCAACCATCTCATCTTCTATAGCCTCCCCCTCCTGTTCTCAATCTTTCTCAGCATCAGGGTCTTTTCCAATGAGTTGGCTCTTCACATCAGGTGGCCAAATTATTGGAGCTTCAGCTTCAGCGTAAGTCCTTCCAGTGAATACTCAGGATTGATTTCCTTTAGGATTGACTGGTTTGATCTCCTTGCAGTCCAAGAGGCTCTCAAGAGTCTTCTCCAGCACCACAATTCAAAAGCATCAGTTCTTCAACACTCAGCCTTTTTTATGGTCCAACTCTCAAGTCCATACATGGATACTGGAAAAACCATAGCTTTGACTATATGAACATTTGTCTGCAAAGGGATGTCTCTGCTTTTTAATATGCAGTCTAGATTTGTCATTGCTTTTCTTCCAAGGAGAAAGTGTCTTTTAATTTCATGGCTGCAGTCACCATCCACAGTGATTTTGGAGCCCAAGAAAAGAAAATCTGTCACTGTTTCTACTTTTTCACCATCTATTTGCCTTGAAGTGATGGGACCAGATGCCATGATCTTAGTTTTTTGAAAGTCAAGTTTTAAGCCAGTTTTTTCACTCTCCTCTTTCACCTTCATCAAGAGGTTCTTTAATTCCTCTTTACTTTCTGCCATGGGGGTGGTATCATCTGCATATCTGAGGTTATTGATATTTCCCCCAACAATCTTGATCCCAGCTTGTGAGTCATCCAGCCCAGCATTTCACATGAGGTACTCTGCATATAAGTTATATAAGCAGGGTGATAATATACAGCCTTGACAGATTCTTTTCCCAATTTTGAACCAGTCAGTTGTTCCATGTCTAGTTCTAACTCTTGTTTCTTGACCTGCACAGGTTTCTCAGGAGACAGGTAATGTAGTCTGGTATTCCCATCTCTTTAAGAGTTTTCCATGATTTTTTGTGATTCACACAATCAAAGGCTTTAGCACAGACAATAAAGCATAAGTAGAGGTTTCTTGGAATTCCCTTGCTTTCCCTATGATCCAATAAATGTTGACAATTTGATCTCTGGTTCCTTTACCTTTTCTGAATCTTCTTTGTACATCTGGAAGTTCATGTACTGCTGAAGCCTACCTTGAAGGATTTTAAGCATGACCTTCCTAACATATGAAATGAGTGCAATTGTGCAGTAGTTTTAACATTCTTTGCCACTGTATTTTTTGAGATTGGGATGAAAACTGACCTTTTCCAGCCCTGTGGCCACTGCTGAGTTTTCCAAATTTGCTGGCATATTGAGTGTAGCATTTTAATAGCATCATCTTTCAGGGTTTAAAGTAGCTCAGCTGGAATTCCATCACTTCCACTAGCTTAGTTTGTAGTAATGCTTCCTCAGGCCCATTTGACTTCACATTCCAGGATGGTCTAGGTGAGTGACCACACCGTCATGTTTACTCAGGTCATTATGACTTTTTGGTATTGTTCTTCTGTGTATTCTTGCCACCTCTTCTTAACCTCCTCTGCCTCTGTTAGGTCTCTTCCATCTCTGTCCTTTATTGAGCCCATCTTTGCATGAACTGCTCCCTGGGTATCTCTAATTTTCTTGAGAAGATCTCTAGTTTTTCCCATTCTATAGCTTTCCTGTATTTCTTTGCATTGTGCACTTGAGGCTTTCTTATCTCTCCTTGCTATTCTCTGGAACCCTTCATTCAGTTGGGTATGTGTGTATCACTTCAGTTGTGTCTGACTCTTTGCAACCCTATGGACTGTAGCCCACCAGGCTCCCCTGTCCATAGGATCTTCAAGCAAGAATACTGGAGTGGATTGCCATGCCCTCCCTGAGGGAAAGAACCTGCATCTATTATGTCTTCTTGGCAAGTGGGACCCCCCAGTTGAGTATATCTTTCCCTTTCTTCTCTGCCTTTCACTTCTCTTCTTTTCTTAGCTATTTGTAAGTAAGGCCCTCTCAGACAACCATTTTGCCTTCTTGCATTTCTTTTCCTTGGGGATTTTTTTGATCACTGCCTCCTGTACAATGTTACAAACCTTTGTCCATAGGTCTTCAAGCACTCTGTCTACCAGATCTAATCCCTTGAATCTATATGTCACCTCCACTGTATAATCATAAGGGATTTGATTTAGGTCATACCTGAATGGTCTAGTGGTTTTCACTACTTTATTCAATTTAAGCCTGGATTTCACAATAAGGAGCTCATGATCTGAGCCACATTCAGCCCCAGGTGTTGTTTTGCTGACTGTATAGAACTTCTCCACCTTTGGCTGCAAAGAGTACAACCAATCTGATTTCAGTATTGACCGTCTGATGTCCATGTGTAAAACTGTCTTTGTGTTATTGGAAGAGGCTGTTTGCTATGACCAGTGTGTTCTCTTGGCCAAACTCTGTTAGCCTTTGCCCTGCTTCATTTTATATTCCAAGGTCAAGCTTGCCTGTTACTCCAGGTATCTCTTGATTTCATACTATTGCATTCCAATCCCCTATGATGAAAAGGACATCTTTTTTTGGTGTTAGTTCTGGAATGTCTTGGAAGTCTTCACGGAAATGGTCAACTTCAGCTTCTTCAGTATCAGTGCTTGGGGCATAAACTTGGATTACTGTGACGTTGAATGGTTTGCCTTGGAAATGAACCAAGATCATTCTGTCATTTTTGAGACTGTACCCAACTACTGCATTTGGACTCTTTTTTGACTATAAGTGCTACTCCATTTCTTCTAAGGGAATTTTGTCTAGAGTAGTAGATATAATGGTCATCTGAATTAAATTCGCCCATTCCTACCCATTTTAGTCCACTGATTCCTAAGATGTTGATGTTCACTCTTTCCATCTCCTGCTTGATCATGTCCAATTTACCATGATTCATGGACCTAACATTTCAGGTTCCTATGTGATATTGTTGTATTGTTCTTTATAACACTGGACTTTACTGTCACCTCCAGACATATCCACAACTGACTGTTATTTCTCCTTTGCCCCAGTTTCTTCATTCTTTCTAGAGTTATTTCTCAACTCTACCCCAGTGGCATATTGGACACTTACTGACCTGGGGGACTCCTCTTCCAAAGTCATATCTTTTTGCCTTTTCATACTGTTCATCAAGTTCTCAAGGCAAGAATACCAAAGTGGTTTACTATTCCCTTCTCCAGTAGACCATGCTTTGTCAGAACTCTCCACCATGACTCATCTCTCTTGGGTGGTCCTGCACGGCATGGCTCATAGCTTCACTGAGCTACACAAGGCTCTGATCCATGTGATCATTCTGATTAGTTTTCTGTGATTGGGGTTTAGTTCTGGATGTTGTGGGATTACAGTTCTTGTTTCTTCTGTCTGCATTCTGATGGATGAGGATAAGAGGCTTGTGCAAGCTTCCTGATAGGAGGGACTGGCTGTGGAGAAAACTGAGTCTTGCTCTGGTGAGCAAGGCCATGCTCAGTAAATCTTTAGTCCATTTGCTTACATCCACAGGTGACCATCAGGTGACCCAGTCCTGGAGTCTACAGGCTCTATAGTAAGGCTACTAGTGACCTCCAAAAGAACTTATGCCAATAATACACACGCTCCCAAAACTGCTGCTGCCAGTGCCCCGTCCCTGCGTCAGGCCACTGCTGACCCACACCTCCACAAGAGACCCTCAAACACTCATAGGCAGTTCTGGCTCAGTCTTTTGTGGGGTGACTGCTTTCCCCTGGGTCCTGGTGGGCATGAGGCTTTGTTTATGCCCTCCAAGGGTCTCTGTTTCCCCCAGTCCCGTGGAAGCTCTGTAATCAAATCCTGCTGCCCTTTAAAGTCAGATTCCCTGGGGATTTCCAACCCTTTGCTGGATCCTTGGATTGGGAAGTCTGATGTGAGGCTTAGAGCCTTTGCAACAGTGAGAGAACTTCTTTGGCATTATTGTTCTCCAGTTTATCAGTCTCCCACCAGGTGGGTATGGGATTTGATTTTATCTTGATTGTGCCCCTCCTACCATCTCCATGTGGCTTCTCCTTTGTCCTTGGATGTGGGGTGTCTTTTTTTGAATGAACTTACAGTTTGTTATACAAAGTTAAGTCAGTCAGAAAGAGGAAAACAAATAACATATATTAATGCATATATATGGAATCTAGAGAAATATTAATAGTCCTGATGAACCTATTTACAGAGAAGAAATGGAGATGCAGATGTAGAGAATGGACTGGGAGACACAACGTGGGAAGGAGTGGGTAGGACAAGTTGATAAAGTTGCTTTGACATCATGTGTAAAACGAATAACCAGTGGGAAGCTTCTGTGTAACACAGGGAATCCAGCCTGGCACCCTGTGATGACCAAGAGGGGTGGAATGGTGAGGGGTGGGGAGGCACAAGAGGGATGTAATACATATATATATAAAATTATAACTGACTCACATTGATGTACAGCAGAGACCATCACAATATTGTAAGGCAACTATCCTCCAATTAAAAAGAAAAGAAATCTGTTGCATTTCTATACACTGACAATGAAATATCACAAAGAGGTATTAAGGAGACAGTCCCATTTACCATCACATCAAAAAGAATGAAATATTAGGAATAAACCTACCTAAGGAGGGAAAAGACCTGTGCTCCAAAAAATGTATGACACTCATGAAAGAAACTGATGATGATGCAATCAGATGGAAAGATACACTGTGTTCTTGGATTGGAAGAATCAGTATTGTTAAAATGACCATACTACCCAAGGCAATCTACAGATTCAATGCAATCTCTATCAAAATAACCAGTGGCATTTTTCATAGAACTAGAAAAGAACATTTCACAGTTTGTATGAAAACACAAAAAGAAAGAAAAACACAAAAAGAACAGAAAGAAGAACAGAGCTGGAGGAATGATGCTTCCTGGCTTCAGACTATACTACAATGATAGAGTAATCAAAAGAGTACGGTACTGCCACAAAAACAGACACATTGGTGGAACAGGATAGAGTACAGAAATAAACCCATGCACTTATGGTCAATTAATCTACAACAAAGAAGGCAAGAATATACAATGGAAGAAAGACAGTCTCTTCAACAGGTAGTGCTGGGGAAACCGAACAGCCCCATGTAAAAGAATAAAATTGGAACATTAGAACAGTCTAACACCAGATATAAAAATAAACTCAAAGTGAATTAAAGACCTAAATGTAAGACTCATTTCAGTTCAGTTCAGTTCAGTCGCTCAGTCATGTCCGACTCTTTGCGACCCCATGAATCGCAGCACGCCAGGCCTCCCTGTCCATCGCCAACTCCCAGAGTTCACTCAGACTCACATCCATCGAGGCAGTGACACCATCCAACCATCTCATCCTCTGTCATCCCCTTCTCCTCCTGCCCCCCGTCTCTCCCAGCATCAGAGTCTTTTCCAATGAGTCAGCTCTTCGCATGAGGTGGCCAAGACTGGATACCATTAAAACTCCTAAAGGAAAACATAGGCAGAAAACTCTTTGACATAAATTACAGCAATATTTTTTGGATCTATCTCCTAAGGAATAGGAAATAAAAGCAAAAATAAACAAATGTGACCTAATGAAACTTAAAAGCTTTTATACAGCAATGAAACCAGTAACAATGTGAAAAGACAGCCTAATGAATGGGAGAACATATTTGCAAAGGGATCCAACATATATAAACAGCTCATAGAACTTAGCATCAAAAAAGCCAAACAACCCAATTAAAAAAATGGGCAGAAGAACTGAATAGACATTTTTCCAAAGAGAAAATGCAGATGGCCAATAATCACATGAATAAATGCTCAACATCACTAGTCTGCAGGGAAATGCAAATTGAAATCACAATGAGGTATCATCTCACACCTGTCAGAATGCCTTTCATCAAAAAGAACACAAATAACAAACATTGGCAAGGAAGTGGAGAAAAGGGAACTCTTGTACACTGTTGGTTGGAATGTAAATTGGTGCCATCACAGTATAGAACAATATGAAGAGTTCTCAAAAAACTAAAAATAGAACTGCCAATTTTTAAGTCATAGACCCAGTAATTTCACTCTTGGCTGTACTCTGAAAAAAAAATGAAAACACTAATTTGAAAAGATGCATGCACCCCCGTGTTCAGAACAGCATTATTTACAATTGCCAAGTATGGAAACAACGTGTGTATGACCTTTGCGACCCCATGGACTGTAGCCCTCCATGCTCCTCTAGCTCACCAGGCTCCTCTGCCCATTGGATTATCCTGGCAAGAATGCTGGAGCAGGTTGCCATTTCCTCCTCCAGGGGAATCTTCCCAATTCAGGAATCCTGCGGCTCCTGCACTGACAGGCAGATTCTTTAACACTGAGCCACCTGGGAAGCCTATACATAAATACATAGGTGTGTGTATATACATATCGGTTCAGTTCAGTCACTCAGTCATGTTTGACTCTTTGTGACCCCATGGACTGCAGCACACCAGCCCTCCCTGTCCATCACCAACTCCCAGAGTTTACTCAAACTCATGTCCATTGAGTCAGTGATGCCATCCAACGAGCTCATCCTCTGTCATCCCCTTCTCTTCCTGCCTTCAATCTTTCCCAACATCAGGGTCTTTTCAAATGAGTCAACTCTGCATGAGGTGGCCAAAGTATTGGAGTTTCAGCTTTAGCATCAGTTTTTCCAATGAACACCCAAGACTGATCTCCTTTAAGATGGACTGGTTGGATATCCTTGAAGTCCAAGAGACTCTCAAGAGTCTTCTCCAACACCACAGTTCAAAAGCATCAATTCTTTGGTGCTCAGCTTTCTGCACAGTCCATCTTTCACATCCATACATGACTACTGGAAAAAACATAGCCTTGACTAGATGGATCTTTGTTGGCAAAGTAATGTCTCTGCTTTCTAATATGCTGTCTAGGGTGGTCATAACTTTATTTCCAAGGAGTAAGCATCTTTTAATTTCATGGCTGCTGTCACTATCTGCAGTGATTTTGGAGCCCAAAAAAATAAGGCCACAGTCTGCCACTGTTTCCACTGTTTCTCCATCTATTTGCCATGAAGTAATGGGACTTGGAGAAGGAAATGGCAACCCACTCCAGTGTTCTCGCCTGGAAAATCCCAGGGACAGTGGAGCCTGATGGGCTGCCGTCTATGGGGTTGCACAGAGTTGGACACGACTGAAGCGACTTAGCAGTAGCAGCAATGGGACTGGATGACATATAACATATACATTATATGTGTGTATATACACATATAATATAATATAATATATATACACATATATACACACACAGTGAAATACTATTTAACCATTAAAAATGAAATTTTGCTATTTGCAACAACATGGAGGGCTTGGAGGGCATGATGCTAAGTGAAATGTGTATACAGTGAAAGACAAGTACTGTATATCACTTATATGTGAAACCTAAAAAATAAAACAAGCTACCTGGAGGAGGAAATGGCACCCCACTCCAATTTTCTTGCCTGGAGAATCCCATGAACAGAAGAACCTAGCAGGTTATTGTCCATGGGGTTGCAAAGAGCCAGACATAACTAAGTGACTTCTCTTTCACTTTTCAGTGAATAAAACAAAAAGAAACAGACCCACAGATCCAGTGAACAAACTCATGGTTACCATGGGGAAGGAGAAATATAAGGGTGGGGCAGTGGGAGGTACAACCTACTGAGTGTAAGACAGGCTACAAGGATGTATTGTAAAACCTGGGGAACATAGTCAAAGTCTTAAGGTAACTATAAATAGAATGTAACTTCTTAAAATTGTATACATCTTTTAATTTTTAAAAAATTTAAAAAGAGGGGAAAAGGCAGGGTTTTTTAGAGGATCAAAATAAGTCATAATGAAAGCATACAGTTGAACCTCATCATTGCCCTCATTGCCAGAGTCCTGTAGCTTAATTTCATTTTTCAAAATTTCTCATAATTTGTAAAAGAGGATTTTACTTGAAATTTGACAAAATTTAAATAGAAAGGTAAATTTAAGGCAGGTTGTAGAAATGCAGAGTGATGGGAAAAGTTTCAACTCACTTTTATGGATAGTGGGGAAAGTGCATTAAAAAAAAATGTGATGCTGCTTTCCAATATCACCTCAAAAACAGGTTCTGGTGCTTTGAAACGTCAAACTTAATGCCGAGTCCTTGGTAAAATGAATGTGTTAAGCCAAAATATAAAAAGTGAGAGAACTCATTCCCTTGTTTCCGTGAGAGAATTCCTTCCTTTTCAACCTGAATTTGAGAAATGAACATTTATTGTGTCCAAGTAGGTAGAAATACTTCAGATTTTCTTGTTTTGGTCACTGATGCTTGCCGCAAATGTACTTACTAGAAACCAAGATATTTGATTAAATTTTTGCCCAATGGAGTGCTTAGGTAGTTATAGAGGAGGTGTACATAAAACCAACTGTAGCAGCCAAGTGCTTTTCACTATAACATAAAACCCAGATACAAGTAATGAAAAATTCCCTTTTGCTTCAATTCTCAACATGCTGTCTTCACGTTAGGAGATTTCGTGCGTGCTTTCTCTTCTCCCCTGGTGTCATTATGACATTTTCTCTTCCATACATTCAAGATTTAATAACTTTAAGTACAGTCAATATAACATTTCTGAGAACAAAGGGTGCATTTCATATGTTTCTGGCTTATTGTGTAGACTTCTTGTCTGTTGTTGTTGTTTTGGTTGTTTGGTTGCTAAGTCATGTCTGACTCTTTGGGACCCCATGGATTGCAGCACACCAGACTCCTCTGTCCTCCACTATGTCCCTGAATGTGCTCAGATTCTTGTCCATTGAGCTGGTGATGCTATCCAACCATCTCATTTTCTGATGCTCCCTTCCCCTTTTGAAAGCCTTCAATCTTTCCCAGCATCAGGGTCTTTTCCAATGAGTCGACTTTTGGAGGAGACTTCTTAGAGGGGATGCCAAGAATGTGTGAGACTAACTCAGTTGAAATAAAACAATTGGCTAAGAAAAAAATGATTTTTGCATAAATCAGTTTTCTGGCCTTATTAATTTCAGTTGTATAACCATTGCCTTTGAAATTGGGATGGGGATAGCTGTAGGTCTTGCCCCTTCAAGATAGTTTTCTCTGGACTTTCTTAGAGAGGGGCTCATTAGAGCGAGGCTGGATTTCAAATGACTCCAAAGCCAAGTGACCCCCATTTCACACAAAGGCACATTCTCGCCAATGAATTGGATATTGGGAGTTAAGCTGCATTTACTCATAAAAACATCAGGGCTAAACACTTAACTCTTTAATTAATTAATCAATTCACTAAACACTTGCTGAGTTATACTTTGCTCATCCTTTCAAAGCCCAGGACCCACAATGCATCTTACCTAGAACTGGAAGTGTTTCCAGAAGCTGCTGTTTCCAAGTCCACACAGCTAAATACTTGGCAGAGTCTCCCCAGGACCCAAGTGATATTTGAAGAAAGCTGCCATATGTTGTCCCTCGTACCTTTTCTTTTTAAAGCTAAACGTATGTATACATGCTGAGTCACTTCAGTCGTGTTCGAGTCTTTGTGACTCCAGGAACTGTAGCCCACCAGGCTCCTCTGTCCATGGGATTCTCCAGGCAAGAGTACTGGACTGGGTCCTCCAGGGGATCTTTCCAACCCAGGGACTGAACCTGCATCTCTTATGTCTCCCGCATTGGCAGGCAGGTTCTTTACCACTGAGCCACCAGGGAAGCCCTATAAAGGTACCCAATAGGACAGTGGTTTTCAGGCCCTTTTCTTAGTAAAAATGTCAGTACTGAAATATGGGGGGTGGACTTTTTCATAAATGCCCTGCATTAGTGCAGAGAATGCCTGACCATTAGCATCCCTTCTCCTGGGATTCTGTTCCAGGATGGTAGCCTAGAAACATCTGTGCTTTAGGAAGTGACCATCTGACTGTGGGATCACGTTCAGCTGGGCACCTCATACTTAGGGGCACATTAAGAGCAAAACATCTGAGATGGTCCCCAAATAGCTCTGATAATTGCTTGTACCAAGGAGAATGCAAAATGTGATGATGGGAAGCAGGAAAGGAATGGACAGTTATTAGAAATCTTCCGTGTGCCAAGACGCCAAAGCCCTAAATGCTTTGTACACTGAACCTATTTTATTCTCACAAGGATCCTGGGAAGCACATATCACTTTCGTTCTTGTGGATGTCCATTTTGAGAAGAGTCTGACTCCAAATAACAGACAAACTGACCAACAAAAACTTAAAAGATGGGAATCTATTTGAATGCTAATGCGTTTTGCAAGCCTGGGGCTAGGCAGCCCAGCACTTGCTGGGAACCCTGTGAGGCGATCAGAGAAGGGCTCTCCCTCTTTCTGTTCAGCCCTCCTTAGTGTATAGTCTTCATCCTCACGTTTAGCACGTTGGGGTTATGGGGCCGCTTGCTGTCCCTCCAGGCATTGTGTTCAGATTCTGGGGGGACGAGAAGAGAAAAGGCAAAGGGAGAAGCTCACAGCAGCCCAGGCTATTCTTTTAGAATAACCTTCCATCCACTGTCCTCGGTGGCTTCTACTTCCAGTTCATGGCCAGTATCAGATGGGAGAGTGGAAATGAAAAATTTTTATCTGAGCATATTTCAGCTCCAAACACAATCAGGCTTTTATTGGTTGAAGAAAATGGGAAATGGATATGGGGCAAGCAACAACAGTCTGCTGCTTTATGTTCCAAATGAGGAATCAGGCCAAGAGACATGAAGTAACTGTTCACATCCACACAAGTGAAAAATGGTTGAACTGAGATTTGAAGGCAGGCGCCTCCAGGTCTAAAGCTCTCACTCTTTTCATTGAGCCTCGTGGCCTCAAACACAGCACAGGTGGATCTCCCTAACACTGTCAGAAGCAGGTCTTTTCATGCTCCAAGTCATTTAACTGGTAGGGAAATGGAGGCACAGAGGTCAAAAGATTTAAGTAACAGAGGATTTGAACCCAAACAGTCACTATAAAGAGGCAAAGCAGTAGCAGTAACAGTCATCTGAAAACGTTTTGACTCTAAGTATCAGAGAGAGAGAGGGAGTGAATGAGCCCAGGAGAAAAGGAAAGAGATGAAGATTAGCACATTAATGTGAGCAGGAATAAGAAAGCAGACACGAAGAGGATTGAAGGCAACTCTACCTGGGTCATGAGCTGCTTTGAGCTACCAGCCTCCCAAGGAGGTGAGGGAAGAGGGCAGTGACCTTGACATTCAACCTGGGACTTACAAGAAAGATTGATACAGAGATATCAACTGAAACAGTAGAAAACATGTGTAATCAACCCACAGACCTTTGCGGTTGGATCCATCTTGGCTAAGAGATGTGTGCACACCACAGACTTAGAAAATGAACTTGACTTTGGGAAGGTCATGGACACACGGCTATATTTAAAATGGATAACCAACAAAGACCTATTATATAGCACATGGAACTCTGCTCCTTATGTGGCAGCCTGGATGGGAGAGGGGTTTGGGGCAGAATAGATACCTGTATACGTATGGCTGAGCCCTTCACTGCTTGCCTGAAACTACTACAACATTGCTAATCAGCTATATCTCAAGACAAAAGAAAAAGCTTAAGATTAAAAAAAAGAGAGAGATGTGTGTGCACATGGGAGGATCCTGAGATATACCAAATATGGATGGATCCAGGCAAATCAAAATGACTGGCCAAGGAAGCCCAGAAAAAAGGCCCCACATAAGCAGTTCAAACTGCCACAAGGGTTCCACTCAGTGACTCTGTCTGAGCCCACCCATGTGTCTATCCACATGTACTGTACTTTTTTTCCTTCCTAATAAATCCTTACTTGCTTCATTAAGGAAAAAATATATAGCCAATTATTGAAATAATAATGAAATAATTATTGAAATAGTAATGAACTTTATTGAAGAAATAATGTTCTTCAGATTGTGAAAGTGAAAATGAAAGTCTCTCAGTCATTTCTGACTCTTTGCGACCCCAAGGACTTTACAGTCCATGGGATTCTCCAGGCCAGGATACTGGAGTGGGTAGCAGATTGTGTGTATTAAGTTATTCTGATGAAACTTGCTTTAGCTTTAACGTTTTCAATGTATTGACCCTTACAAATGTGGCTAATAGCAGAAATACCAAAAGCTGAGTGGGGCCCACTGATCGGTGTCCTCCAAAGTGGTTCCCATGTAGAGTGGTGTGCGTGTGTGTGTGTGTGTGTGTTAGTCACTGAGTCGTATCTGACTCTTTGCAACCCCGGGGACTGTAGCCCGCCAGGCTTCTCTGTCCATGGAATTCTCCAGGCAAGAATACTGGAGTGGATTGCCATTCTCTTCTCCAGAGGATCCTCCCAACCCAGGGATTGAACCCTGGTGTCCTGCATTGCAGGCAGATTTTTTACTGTTTGAGCTATAGGGTGAGGCTGATGATCTAATAACAACAGGCATTTATTTGGTGAGAACTTAGTGATCAAATGCTTTACTTTGCGATCTCATTTCATGTTTACCCATCTCTGGGAAAAGATTTTTTTTTTCATTTTTCAGGTGAGAACCCTGAGGTTCAGTGAAGTGGCTTGCCCCAAACATACATATCTGCAAGGGTCAGGGCTGGGGCTGTAACCCAAGCCCCACTGAACCCACCTCCAGTGGTCTGGTCTGCAGGGAGATGGGGCTAGGATGAGTGGACTTACAGGCAGGTAACTTCCTGAATGCACTCATGCAGCTGAATTTTTGAAGCTAAATGAGGGGCATTACATACATCTCTTCTCGTTTATATTTTGCAAATTCAGCCCAACATTTTAGCCGGTTGAGATATTTTTAGACTAGCAAACCAGTGCGATTCTGAGGATTAAGCTACATTAATTCCATTGCACTTTCCAACATCTGGCAGACAGGGTATACCTTTATGTAAAATTAAAAGGCAATGAAAGTTTTAAAAAAAAATCTTGAAAAAAAATGTTGGCAGTAAAGTTGCTTTCTTCCAGTTGTTCACAAATGAAACACACCCTGCTGGTTTCTGAAAACCAAGATGCCTGGAGATAAATTTTTGACTTCAAAACAAAATCTAGAGGTTGAGGGATTTAGCAGTTTGCAAGGAACACAGAGCTAAGCCTGTGAGAAAGGCTGTTCAAAAATGTCCCGACCTGAAGGGCCAAGGTCTTTTTCAAAAGTCCCCAAAGAGCCTCTTAGACACTTGAAAGTTGGGGAGACAGTATTTTGAAAACATCTTTCTGCTGGGAGCTGGCGCTGGTCAAGCTGTGTGTTTTTCCCACACTAACGTGCTCGCCCTTTGCGAGCCAGGCATTTCCTGTGCACCGCGGGTTTTGTTATCCTTCCTTCTTTTTTTTTCCTTCTCAAGGAATTATCCCAGATTTGTAGCCAGCCATCTCTGCCATGTTTTCTCTCAGAGCTTAGTCACACTCCCATATATGGGATCCTTATCACATAGCTCACTCCCCAGCTAGGATATTTTATAGGAAGTGTTTAGTGCATTATCAGCTTTCTAAACCAAGTAATCCTCAGGATGGAATGACAACAACAACAGCAGCAAGCCTGCATGAGTGTGTGTCTGTCTGTGTGTGTCTGTGTTTCAATTGTCTTTTCTTTCTTTTTTTTTTTGCTGCTAAAACATACTTGACAAATTTAAACTCAAGCTTTCATCTCCTTCAATAGTTTTTGGAATGAATATTAACAAGCTAAAAAGGAATCTCCGCTTATTGCCTAGAAGTAAAGTTGCAAAGCAGATGGGAGACTTTCCCCATAATAAAGGATTTCAAATCCCCTCCACATTTGGATACTTCCTCTGCCCAGGCAGCAACAACACAGGGTTAGAAAGAACTACTCAGTCACAAGGGTTCAGTTCAGTTCAGTTCAGTCACTCAGTTGTGTCCGACTCTTTGCGACCCCATGAATCACAGCACACCAGGCCTCCCTGTCCATCACCAACTCCCAGAGTTTACCCAAACTCATGTCCATCGAGTCGGTGATGCCATCCAGCCATCTCATCTTCTGTCGTCCCCTCCTTCTCCTGCCCCCAATCCCTCCCAGCATTAGGGTCTTTTCCAATGAGTCAACTCTTCGCATGAGGTGGCCAAAATATTGGAGTTTCAGCTTCAGCATCAGTCCCTCCAATGAACACCCAGGACTGATTTCCTCTAGGATGGACTGGTTGGATCTCCTTGCAGTCCAAGGGACTCTCAAGAGTCTTCTCCAACACCACAGTTCAAAAGCATCAATTCTTCGGCACTCAGCTTTCTTCACAGTCCAACTCTCACATCCATACATGACCACTGGAAATACCATAGCCTTGACTAGATGGACCTTTGTTGGCAAAGTAATATCTCTGCTTTTCAATATGCTATCTAGGTTGGTCATAACTTTCCTTCCAAGGAGTAAGCATCTTTTAATTTCATGGCTGCAGTCACCATCTGCAGTGATTTTGGAGCCCCCCAAAAATAAGGTCTGACACTATTTCCACTGTTTCCCCATCTATTTGCCATGAAGTGATGGGACCAGATGCCATGATCTTCGTTTTTCTGAATGTTGAGCTTTAAGCCAACTTTTTTCACTCTCCTCTTTCACTTTCATCAAGAGGCTCTTTAGTTCTTCAATTTCTGCCATAAGGATGGTATCATCTGCATATCTGAGGTTATTAATATTTCTCCTGGCAATCTTGATTCCAGCTTGTGCTTCTTCCAGTCCAGCGTTTCTCATGATGTACTCTGCATAGAAGTTAAATAAGCAGGGTGACATTATACAGGCTTGATGTACTCCTTTTCCTATTTGGAACCAGTTTGTTGTTCCATGTCCAGTTCTAACTGTTGCTTCCTGACCTGCATACAGGTTTCTCAAGAGGCAGTCACAAGGGTAGTCCCGCTTAAATAAACAGAAGTGAAATGAGCTTCACAGAGTTGGTCTCTTAGCAGGTTGTCTTGCCTTGTGAGGAGTGCAAAAAGGTGAAGGCAAAATGCCGTGACTTTCATACAGTTATGCAATGAATTATGACACTCAGAGGATGTGCACATCTCTTTGTCCTTGGGCAACCTAACTCCTCTCACCAGAAACCTGAGGTTCCAAATGACAAAATATTTGCTTGAGAATGCACAGCTAACCAATGAGTCAGACGTGACTGAAATGACTTCGCATGCATGCACACAGCTAACACCACTCCCCATTCAAAAACTCTCATTGGTTTCCGTTGTTCAAGTCCAAACTCATCAGTGTGGTGCTTGGGTTCAGTAGTTGTGATGCGCAGGCTTAGTTGCTCTGCGGCGTGTGGGATCTTAGTTCCCCGACCAGGGATCGAACCAGCATCCCGCCTGCATTGCAAGGCGGATTCTTAACCACTGGCCCACCAGGGAAGTCCTTCCATTTTGATGGAACGCTTACCATGTGTGCTGGCACTGTCCTAAGCCCACAAGTCCACCCGAGGTATGATGTCCTCTTTGTTTTAGAAATATTTATTGTGTGTGCCAGGCACTAATGCTATCAATATGTAGTCTAGAGGGCTGGTGTTGAATAAGCAATGAAGAGCATTGCAAGTGAAAGGAATAGGGCCCCATAAGAATGTACAACAGGGAACTGAGTTGAGTTTAGGGGATCACAGGGCAAGAGCATGCAGAAAGTGTTTAAAATGTGCTTTTAACTAAGCAATCTCTGCTTTTAGTTTACACTCCATCTTCCTAAAATTGAGAATCAGATTAATAATAACAAATATATTCAATTATTTCATTATATACAAGTCAAGCAACTAGCCTGATAAATGAATTAGTTGCCTAAGAGTTCAAGGCTTGAGTTTACCTAACTCTTGGGCAACTAATTCATTTATCAGACTAATTGCTTACGTGAGTAAACTCAAGTCTTGGAATGATTGGCCTTTTGGAATAGGTCTGCTCAAGATTGATTTAAAATTCCTAAGCTCATGTAGCAGTGGTAGTTGGGACAATTCTAAGATGGTCCCCAATTCCCACCCTCTTATCCCACCCTCTGCTGCCTTCTCCTACTCAGACACTAAGGTAGGTACTCCAGCAAAGGGATTTTGCAGATATAATTAAAGTGTTAAATCAATTGACTTCAAAATAGGGAGATGATCCTGGGGCAAGGCTGAACTAATCAAATTAACTCTTAAAAAGGATTGGGCTCTTTCTGGTGAAAAAGACTGGGAGAGTGAGACAGATTCAGCTCTGGCTGGCTTTGAGGATGGTGGGGGCCATGTGGCAAGGTAGGTGAGCAGCCAGCAAGGAAACGAGGACCTCAGTCCCACACCCACAAGGAACCAAATACTGCTAAAACCACATGACTTCAGATGACCTCGTGCTTTCAAGGGGAACAAAACCTTGTGAACGCCTTCTAGCTTTGTGAAATCCTGAGTAGAGAACCCAGTCATGCCAAGCACAGCCCTCTGACTTACAGCTCTGTGAACTCACAGATGGAGCTGTTTTAAGCCGTTATGTTTGTGATACCTTGCTACATACAAGAAGCAGAAAACAAGTACACCAGCTAAACTTTTCTGTTCAGCATCTTTTCCTTCAACTCCTAATTACAGACTCAAATCTTCTTGACAACAAAGATTGGGCAATTGCTGAGCCAGATCATCATATTTCCCACCTCTGGGCATAATAATCAACTCAGGTGTTGGGCAGTAACCCAAGCTGTGTGATCAGTGTCTCTACCTGATTTACTTGGAGAGCTAGTTTTTCTTTCTGGTCCTAAGCTTAGGACCCAGAGCTGCCCATAGTCATGTCCCTCATAATAAAGGGGACATGATACACATAGCCCTTGACACCCAAAGGGCTGGGAGAGTCTGGACAGAGTTTGAGTTTCTGAATCCATTGTCCTTTGTCACCTGACCCACGTTCTTTCAGTGATGTGTTTACACATCCAGTTAAGCTAAATCATGTTCAGCTTTTGTCATTGGTGTCCAGAGTCCTGAACAATACAGGTAGAGGAGTCGAGAACTGTTAACTGGAAGATACCAGTGCTCCTTATTAGACAATATCAAAGCATAACCTGGATTTTGGGTTCTTCATCTGGTGCTGAAAGACATCGCATGATAACAAAAATACTAAATGCTAGCTCAGTCACTGTGTTAATATTAGAGCTGCAAGGAATCTTAGACATCATCTGGTTAAGGTCTCTCCTTTTCTACATGCAGAAGAAGCTCAGGCCCAGAGATGAGCAGCTAATCATTGGTTTAAAATGACCCAGTTAACCAATGCAGTACTATAAAGCAATTATCCTTCAATCAAGAATAAATAATTTTTAAAAAATGACTCAGGTTGAAGGAAAAATGATACTCATTGCTTCTAGTTTTTCTCTTCTGCTTTCCATGTTTACTTGGTTAGTTCTGCCATCTTCCAAGAGTGTTTTTCTCAAGCTTTAAAAAATCATGTCTACTGAATACTGTGACTTTCTGGATCCCTATTTCTTATTTTCAAGTGAAACCTTCCAGTCTTTGAAACTCTGATGGTATCTCATCCTGACTTTTACTTGATTCAACCAAAAAGGTGTAAAGCCGTATCTACTAGTACATACTATTAGAAGCTTAGCCCCAGTACAGCTTATCTTTGTGAAGATAATATAGAGATAAATTCATACACGGTTATCTCCCATGAATGCAAATATAAGTTGTTTCTGTAGATACTTGTTCATACAACTGATGAGACAAATGTTTTTCCAAAACCTGCTTGAATGACACCTCTGCCACCTGAAATTATTAACTTCTTATTTCACTTGAATATAGAATCTTAGGCTGCTAGAGTTGGCAGGAGTCTAAGAGATTATTAGACCCAGCCTTCTGTTGTTCAGACAAAGACAATGGGTTCCAGAAAGGAGGAGGGTCTTGCTCAAGATCAGATTCTGTTTTAAAAACATCAATAAGGAGTTTGCAATGTCTTTAAAAAAGATGAATAGATAGAAAAATTTTCCTTAAAATTTGCAGTGTCTGCATTTCTACAAATAAATGGTAGCAAAAAATATAAAGATCACCCACCATTTGGATTTTAGAGTAACTTGGGAAAGGTTTGTTTCCAAAGTTTTTTAAAACAAAATCTTAGCAATAAGATACAACATAAATACCGATTTGTTATAAATCTAAACATTAGGGGAGGATGACTGCTTTTCATTATGAAAATTAATACCATTTTATTTTTAAATACTTAGAAAATTTTAAACAGTAGAAAGAAATAAAGAGGAAAAATGATCTTAATTTTCGCTACTCAACAAAACCACACTTCAACATTTTTCGTGTTTTTTCTTTCAAACTGGTTTTTCAATATGCATAGGAAATTGAAGAGAATGACAGTCACAAATATTTTCCCATGTTATTACTTCTTTATAAATATCTACTAAGTGCATGTGATACATTTTTCTTTTGAGAGTTACTGTTCTATTATGGGAATGTTGGTTTTAAAATAACCTTACAATGAACATCTTCATATATAAATATCTTTTTCCTTATTTAGGATGATTTTCTCTTTCTTCATAAATGGAATTTCTGGGTCTGTCTTATAGCTCAATAGATATTCACATGAGCAGAATGAAATAAACATATTAATCAAATAAGCTAGGTGTGCCACAGGAAAAGCAGCCCTCATATCTCAATGACCTAACAAAATGTGATTAAGAATTTAGTTCCTAGTCCCACACATCATCTTTCAGTTCAGGTTACTCTCTGAAGCTGCTGCCTTCCTTCTGCAGTCCAAGCTGTTCAGTCTTCCAGTTCCACCTTCTCAGTGGGGCCTCTTCCATGATCACATCTTCAGGGGCATGTTGCTAACTGCTTCCATCCAGAAGTGACACACATCATCACCTCTGCCCATAACCCAGTGGGCAGAACTAGGTACACAGCAAGTTCTGACTCCAAGGAGGGGAAAGCAGGGTGAGGAGGTATGTTCTTGCCATGCATAAGAAGTAGGTGAAGACTTCCCTGATGGCTCAATGGTAAAGAATCTGCCTGCCAATGCAGGGGACTGGAGTTGGACCCCTGGTCTGGGAAGATTCTATATGCTGTGAAGCAGCTAAGCTCATGTGCCACACTTTTGAGCCCAAGAGCCACCACTGCTGGCCACGTGCTGCAGCTACTGATGCCCACATGCCTAGAGCCTCTGTTCTATAACAAGAGATGCCACAGCAATGAGAAGCCCATGCACCACAATAGAGCATAGACCCACTTGCCTCAACTAGAGAAAGCCTGTGCACAGCAATGAAGACTCCATGCAACCTAAATAAAGTAATTAAATAAAAGAAGAATTTAGAAAAAAAGAAGGTGAGCAGTGAAAAGTTCTGACACATCAAGGTTAATGTTATTGACAAACTGCTTTCCTTTTGAGTGATACCATCGATTCCCATGAGAAAGTCCTTTTCATTATAGTTAATTACTTTCAGTTCAGTTCAGTTCAATCACTCAGTCCTGTCCAACTCTTTGTGAACCCCATGAACCACAGCACGCCAGGCCTCCCTGTCCATCACCAACTTCTGGAATTCACCCAAACTCATGTCAATCGAGTCGGTGATGCCACCCAACCATCACATCCTCTGTCGTCCCCTTCTCCTCTGGCCTCCGATCTTTCCCAGCATCAGGGTCTTTACCAATGAGTCAGTCCTTTGCATCAGGTGGCCAAAGTATTGCAGTTTCAGCTTCAGTATCAGTCCTTCCAATGAATATTCAGGACTGATTTTCTTCAGTACGGACTGGTTGGATCTCCTTGCAGTCCAAGGGACTCTCAAGAGTCTTCTCCAACACCATAGTTCAAAAGCATCAGTTCTTCAGTGCTCAGCTTGCTTTATAGTCCAACTCTCACATCCATACATGACTACTGGAAAAACCATAGCTTTGACTAGATGGACCTTTATTGGCAAAGTAATGTCTCTGCTTTTTAATATGCTGTCTAGGTTGGTCACAACTTTTCTTCTGAAGAGCAAGCATCTTTTAATTCCATGGCTGCAATCACAATCTACAGTGATTTTGCAGCCCAAGAGAATAAAGTCTCTCACAGTTTCCACTGTTTCCCCATCTATTTCCCATGAAGTGATGGGGCCAGATGCCATGATCTTCGTTTTCTGAATGTTGAGCTTTAAGCCAACTTTTTCACTCTCCTGTTTCACTTTCATCAAGAGGCTTTTTAGTTCCTCTTCACTTTCTGCCATAAGGGTGGTGTCATCTGCATATCTGAGGTTATTGATATTTCTCCTGGCAATCTTGATTCCAGCTTGTGCTTCTTCCAGCCCAGCGTTTCTCATGATGTACTCTGAATAGAAGTTAAATAAGCAGGGTGACAGTATACAGCCTTGACGTATTTGTTGCCCGATTTGGAACCAGTCTGAGTTCCATCTCCAGTTCTAACTGTTGCTTCCTGACCTGCATACAGATTTCTCAAGAGGCAGGTCAGATGATCTGGTATTCCCATCTCTTTAAAAATTTTCCACAGTTTGTTGTGGTCCACACGATCAAAGGCTTTGGCATAGTCAATAAAGCAGAAATTGATGTTTTTCTGGAACTCTCTTGCTTTTTCAGTGGTCCAACAGATATTAATTACTTTGGATATTCCTTTAGATATTCTTTGGATATTCTGCCATTTAAAAAATATTTGCTCTAGTTATGGAGAAAAAAATTTAATTTTCATGCTTTTGATTAGCACAAGATTGACTTTTTCTTATATTAATGAGTTCATTCATTAAATCAATCATTCAACAAATATTTACTTAACAGGTGACGCAGCACGACCAGGGCCTGGGGCTCCAATGGTGAACACACAGACACGGTCCCTTCCTCACGGACCTTGTATCCACTGACTAATGAGAGTTCTTCTTCAAACTGTCTGTACGCATCCTTGCTTATGTTTAGGGTTTTGCGTTTCCCTCGTTGAATTGCTTGAGCCCTTTATGCAGCAAAGAGAGCAACCCTTTGTTGTATTTACTGGAAATGTATTCTTCTGTTTGCCTTTTAGTCTTGGTTTTGGTGGTACTTTCCCTTTGTTACAGAATTTTGAAATTGTCTATTCAAACTTAATGGGACTTTTCGCTTATGATTTCTTCTCTTGCTTTTAGGCTGAGAAAATGTTAAAAATGGCTATTTCTGAGTTTTCTTATCATTTTTCTCTTACTAGAAACCACCTTGTAAGAAAACATATTCACGTGACACATAATTATAGCTCTAATATAATAATGATGTTATTCTTTTTATTATTTCAATTGAATACAATTATATATAATAATTATTATGCATCAAATATATGTATTGTGTTTTCACAGAAGAAAAAGATTTAGGAATATGTATATGATAAAAATACTCATAAAGACATATATTACATATAATTATATTATACATTGTATGTGTGTGTGTTATATGATTGCAGTATATATGGATGCATAAGGTGATTAATATATATAATTGTTTCTGTTAATTATATGTTTTGTAATTTATATATATAAAATTCAGTGCAGAATCCAAGACTCCATAAGCAGATTGTGAACATAAAATTTCCTGCAGTAGGTGCCATAGCCTCCCATCTCTCCTGTTAGTACACTTTCTCCACTTTGGGTTACTACTCTCTCTCACCTCTAGCTTTCCCACTGTATTTCTAAACCGTTTTCCTCTCAGCAACCTGTTCCCTTTGAGATATTAACTGACAAGAAATAAAGACCTTACTTTCATTAGGGGAATTGTATTTTAATTGGGGCCTCTCCAGTCCTTTACCTGACAAAGATTAATTTTCAAAGGAGAAATTTCAGGCGCGGTGACAATCAGTAGTGAGGAGACCTTGGCGCAGGAAATCCACATCTGGCTTACCGGATCCAGCTTACATGGCACCTACTGAAATTCTTCTCCCGCGCGGACATGAAAGTCAGAGCCCAGCTATCCTTTGCTCACTCTGTTCAAGGGGGGCTCTCCTTGGACAGCCTCTTTTCCCCTTGAGTTATTTATCATTTCTCCCAAGACTAGGTTCTTCTCCTGGCTACTATATTTCTGTCATAAGCTCTAACACGGAAGCTCAGAATCTCAGTCACTTCCAGACCTGAGATCCATTCTCAGTCCCCCAAACACCTCTGTTCTGTACTTGGAAGCATCTTCCATCTAGACTCTGTTCCACTTTTCCAGAGCCTCACAGGCATGGCCAATAGGAACCCTCTCTCTTCGGAACCCACAAAGGACCTATTGTCTGTGGTTTTCAAAGTGGGGTGCCTATGGCAATCCTTTGGTGTACAACATGAAAGTAGTGAAAATTTTGCTTATAAATTTCAGCCTTTTAAATACCAATTTTTGTGAATATTTTTAAATGGACTTAATATATTCATTTAGAAGTATATGACCAATTTTCAGCAATTCTAAGATCCTCATTGGTTCACATTTTAACATCCTCATATTAGGATGTATTTTACAACTGATGCCTAAAGAAAGATTTATGTCCCAATTTAATTTGCAAAAATATTTTTCTCTCTTCATGGGATGTAAAATGTGATATACAGTTGATAGTGTCTTGAATTCTATGAAAAATGTACATATATAGAGAGTGTGCTTGCTCACAAAGTTTTTAGCTAATGAAGTTGCAAAATGAAAAAAGTTGGAGGTTACTGATCTGTATAATTCAGTTGTTCTCATTACACACTGCCTGGAATTAGTGATTAACTGCACACGTGTGTGTCTGTAGTTGTACACACTCTATGTTGGACTTGATGAATTCGGTCAATGTGTTCTTCAGTTTATAGTTCTTAGAAAACCTTCCACAATCTAGGCTAGTGGCTCTCAACTCTATTAAACCTAAGGCCCCTTTTATAGCTAATATTTTATAATGCCCTCGTTACTATCTTAACATGAAATCCATGTATAAGTATAAAAAAAAAGAAAACCACATTGCTTTAGTTAAGGTTCTCCAACTGCTAAAACAAATAGACCCGATATTTAATGGCTTAAATACAACAGAAATTTATTTGTAGTTTCTATCATAGGACTGGGCAGGTAAACAGTTGGTGGTGAGCAGAAGCAGACATGGAGGGGTGAGTGCACAAGGTTTTCACGGGCCAGGCCTGGAAGTGTTATGCATCATTTCTCAGAGGCCTTTGGCTGGAACTCAGTCACATGACCACAGCTAACTGCAAGCGTGGCTGGGAAATCAGGCCTAGTTGGGGGCCCAGGAGACAGAGGAGAATTTGCCTTTTGGTGGGCATCCATCAGTTTCTGCTGTGAATACAAGTGTTGCTGTTTAGTCACTAAGTCGTGTCCGACTCTTCTGTGACCCTGTGGACTAGACCCCGCTAGGCTCCTCTGTCCATGCGATTTCCCAGGCAAGAATACTGGAGTGGGTTGCCATGCCCTCCTCCAGGGATCTTCCCCATCCAGTGCTCAAACCCACATCTCCTGCATTGCAGGCAGATTTTTTACTGATGACAGATTCTTTACCACTGAGCTACTAGGGAAGCCCTGGTGAATACAATGTCCTGTTATTAAAAAGAAATAAAAGAAAAATGAAAAAAGTGAAAAGGAAAATAATTTGTAAGAAAAAATGTGATTTCATTATGTAAATTCTCAAGCTTGGCCATGCCGGCAGATATGAGGTCAGATGCTAATTCCTCTATGGGGAATCCCCTGCAGCTGAAGACAGTTGTGTTGTATTAATGACTGACATAACCTTTGCCATTTTACCATTGCAGTCCATTGCAGACATATTGCTACTAGTAACAGGAGTTCCCGAGATGGTGAGCAACTCTTGGTAAAATTCTGAACAAAGTGTTCAGTTCCATTCAGTCACTCAGTCATGTCCACTCTTTGCGACTCCATGAATCGCAGTACGCCAGGCCTCCCTGTCCATCACCAACTCCCAGAGTTCACTCAAACTCACGTCCATTGAGTCGGTGATGCCATCCAGCCATCTCATCCTCTGTCATTCCCTTTTCCTCCTGCCCTCAATCCCTCCCAGCATCAGAGTCTTTTCCTATGAGTCAACACTTTGCATGAGGTGGCCAAAGTATTGGAGTTTCAGCTTCAGTATCAGTCCTTCCAATGAACACCCAGGACTGATCTCCTTTAGGATGGACTGGTTGGATCTCCTTGCGGTCCAAGGGACTCTCAAGAGTTTTCTCCAACACCACAGTTCAAAAGTATCAATTCTTTGGCACTCAGCTTTCTCCACAGTCCAACTCTCACATCCATACATGACCACTGGAAAAACCATAGCCTTGACTAGATGGACCTTTGTTGGCAAAGTAATATCTCTGCTTTTTAATATGCTATCTAGCTTGGTCATAACTTTTCTTCCAAGAGGTAAGCGTCTTTTAATTTCATGGCTGAAATCACCATCTGCAGTGATTTGGGAGCCTAAAAAAATAAAGTCTGACACTGTTTCCACTGTTTCCCCATCTATTTCCCATGAAGTGATGGGACCAGATGCCATGATCTTCGTTTTTCTGAATGTTGAGCTTTAAGCCAACTTTTTCACTCTCCTCTTTCACTTTCATCAAGAGGCTTTTTAGTTCCTCTTCACTTTCTGCCATAAGGGTGGTGTCATCTGCATATCTGAGGTTATTGATGTTTCTCCTGGCAGTCTTGATTCCAGCTTGTGCTTCTTCCAGTCCAGCGTTTCTCATGATGTACTCTGCCTAGAAGTTAAATAAGCAGGGTGACAATATACAGCCTTGACGTATTCCTTGCCCGATTTGGAACCAGTCTGTTGTTCCATGTCCAGTTCTAACTGTTGCTTCCTGACCTGCATATAGGTTTCTCAAGAGGCAGGTCAGGTGGTCTGGTCTTCCCACCTCTTTCAGAATTTTCCACAGTTTATTTTGATCCACACAGTCAAAGCCTTTGGCATAGTCAATAAAGCAGAAATTGATGTTTTTCTGGAACTCTCTTGCTTTTTCCATGATCCAGCGGATGTTGGCAATTTGATCTCTGGTTCCTCTGCCTTTTCTAAAACCAGCTTGAACATCTGGAAGTTTATGGTTCAGGTACTGCTGAAGCCTGGCTTGGAGAATTTTGAGCATTACTTTACTAACATGTGAGATGAGTGCAATTGTGTGGTAGTTTGAGCATTCTTTGGCATTGCCTTTCTTTGGGATTGGAATGAAAACTGACCTTTTCCAGTCCTGTGGCCACTGCTGAGTTTTCCAACTTTGCTGGCATATTGAGTGCAGCACTTTCACAGCATCATCTTTCAGGCTTTCCCTTGATTTACATTGCTGATACATTCCTGGAAAATCTAATGCATATTGAAACTCTATGAAAAATGCTGTGCATTTACATGTAAAATAAAATTGGTCTCTAAGCTCAGATTTATGAAGAGATTTTTTTTCTTTTTTTTACCAAAATGAATGTCCACTGGGACACTAAGAGGTCCAGAGAGTTTGAAGGACAAGCCTTTGTTGTCCAGGATTTTTCTGCATATCTCAGGATGTCTACCCCAAAAGTCATAGTGACAACCACATATACTACCTCCACAAGTTTCCATAACATCCCCTGTGGAGATATGTTGCTTTTGTTTCATACATGCTGGTCTGGGATATCCCTGGTGGTCCAATGGTTAAGACTCCATGCTTCCAATGCAGGGGGTGTGGGTTCAATCCTGGGCCAGGGAACTAAGATCCCACATTCCACATGCTGTGTGGCATGGCCAAAAAACAAAAAACACACTTGTCCAATTCACTCAGGAGTGCATGACTAAATGAGGAAAGGGACAAACTCACTAACCCTGGAATACTGCTAGGATGCAAAGAATATGTCTGCATTTGGGATGCCGGCCCTGTGCCAGGCTAGCTGATTTCACATATACTATTTCACTTAACCCTTGGAACACTCTTGCAAGGTAAGTATTAATATCAAATGATCAAAGAGGAGCTTTGGAGGTGAAAAGAATGTTTGCACTCACATAGCAGGCAGGTACGTGCGGAATTGGAACTGAAATCTGGGTCTAACTCTAGAATCTGTGCTATTTCTGTTATTAGGGTGAACGTATGTCAGGATATAAGATTAAGCATCTTCAGTTCAATTCAGTTCACTTCAGTTCAGTCGCTCAGTCATGTCCGACTCTTTGAGACCCCATGAACCACAGCACGCCAGGCCTCCCTGTCCATCACCAACTCCCGGAGTTCACCCAAACTCATGTCCATTGAGTCGGTGATGCCATCCAAGCATCTCATCCTCTGTCGTCCCCTTCTCCTCCTGCCCTCAGTCTTTCCCAGCATCTTATCCTGGATTAAAGATTGTTAGCACTCCCTTTTACTCTCAAAAGCCCCAGTTTGGATAATAAATTACATGATCACTAAAGATATTATATACTGCTATTGTTATCATGGTTTATTAAATTATTAATTAATAAATTCCATTATTTAATGGAAATATCAAGAATGAAAGTGAAAAGCACAGTCTCCTTCTGTGTCAGACACTAGTGGGATGACTGGGGAGGCAGAATGAGCTTTCTCTTCTCCATTCTGTATCAGTGCGCCTTTTAAATCATCCACAGAGTTTCGTGTCTCTTAAACTTCTTAGTAAAATGATTTTTCAAACAATAAGAAAATAAACACTTGTAGATAGTCAATCTTTACCCATTATACAGGATGCTGTCCTTTACTTTCAAGTCAGATATGTTGCCCACCGAGAAAGGGAAAGATTAAAGACTCCTAAGCAACAAGGCCTTAATATACAACACGGGGAACTCCGCTCAGTATTCTGCAATAACCTATATGGGAAAAGAACCTGAAAAAAATGGATATTTGTATATGTATAAACTTTGCTGTACACCTGAAATCAACATAACATTGTAAATCAGCTATATTGTGTGTGTGTGTTAGTTGCTCAGTCGTGTCTGACTTTTTGCGACCCCATGGACTGCAGCCCGTTAGGCTCCTCTGTCCATGGAATTCTCCAGGCAAGAATCCTGGAGTGGGCTGTCATTCCCTTCTCCAGGGGATCTTCCTGACCCAGGGATTGAACCCGGGTCTCCTGCATTGCAGGAGGATTCTTTACTATCTGAGCCACCAGGGAAGCCCCACGAAAAGAAATAGGAAAGTTTCCACTGAGACACTCTAATAAAAAAAAAAAAAAGTCCTGTCTGAGAAACAGCTGGAGACAATGTAGGAAGGGAAGCTGAGACATTCTGAGTGAAGAGATGTGTTGCTGCTTGCTCTGCCACACTACTGAGTCAGGAAAAATAACCCTCCCTTCCCCTGTTTAAAAGTTAGAAGCTTATCTCTACCTGCTTCTTCAAAAACTGCTTTAAATACATCCATTTTAGACATGCCCCATGCACATATTTGCTCCCAGAGATATGAGAAAGTACTAGAAAAAAATTCACAAGGTAATTTGAATCTGCAAAGAAAATGTTCGACTTCACTGGCCACACACGCTCAGTCTCAGCCACCTCTCCATCTTGTTCCTGCCAGCTCCTTCCCCTCCTCTGCACAGCTGTCTGTCTCCCCGCCTTTGGTTTCTGCTCTTCATGACATTTTACTGTTTTGCTTTGGCTCTGTAACTCACTGCCAGGGGCTTGTAAGACAAAGACTGTCCTCTGCCTCCTCTGCTCAATAAATTTGTGTTGCTTCAATCCAAGAACCCACCTAAACCCACTCAGGCCCTTCCCCGGCTGCCATCACTCACAGGGCTAGTGGGTGCATGCTCTGAAGATACTTCTCACAAATTAAGGAGCCCAGCAATTGCCCTTGCTTCTTGGTTTCCCAACAAGAGCTTCAATCTCGCGAGTACTGGTATAGATGCTGAGCCAGACTCCCTTTGGGGCCCATCAGAAGGTGTGGTTCAGACCCCAGGAGGACAAGAGGCCTCATGAGTACCCTGTCCCTGGTTTAGCCATCACCATTGACAGAGCTCAGGGACGATGCTTGCCAAAGAGGATGAAAGTGAAAGTTGCTCAGTCCTGTCCAACTCTTTGTGACCCTGTGGACTATAGAGTCCATGGAATTCTCTAGGCCAGAATACTGCAGTCAGTAGCCTTTCCCTTCTCCAGAGGATCTTCCCAACCCAAGGATCAAACCCAGGTCTCCTGCATTGCAGGCGGATTCTTTACCAGCTGAGCCACAAGGGAAGCCCAGGAATACTGGAGTGGGTAGCCTTTCCTTTCTCCAGTGGATCTTCCCGACTCAGGAATCAAACTGGGGTCTCCTGCATTGCAGGCAGATTCTTTACCAACTGAGCTATGAGGGAAGCCCAGTAGCATCCCATTAAAGGCTCATAATAAAATGATAAAATTTACAAAAATAATAATGACAGAACTGGGTTTAAGAAATACTATCTTGTTGTAGTTGCTTCCTCCAGCTTCTGTTACATCTCAGAAGGAAAAAAAATTACAACAGAAAAGGACACACAAAATGTCCCTCACCAAGCTTCCCAGGTGGCGCTAGTGGCAAAGATCCTGCCTGCCAGTACAGGAGACATAAGAGACTCGGGTTTGATCACTGGCCTGGGAAGCTTCCCCTGGAGGAGGGCATGGCAATCCACTCCAGTATTCTTGCCTTGAGAATCCCACGGACAGAGGAGCCTGGTAGGCTACAGTCCATGGGGTCGCAAAGAGTTGGATGTGACTGAAGCGACTTAGCACAAATTCCTGTAGAGGAATCGTACCTATGAAGGCTGACAAGGGAAACCTTAACTCCTTAAAGGATAAGTATGAAACGATGCCCCTAATTGTGGCTCTTAGATTTCTTTGCTGTATAAAGCAGGTTGTCCTGCTGAGGCCATAGGCAAATATGCACCATAGAAACTATTGCTCCTCCTGGCCACACCCATGGCAGACACTGTTAAAGGATCACCTACACTTTCTTGCTAATTCTCAATAGAGTACTTTAGGAGAAACTGATGAACATTGCCAAGGGAGGTGAAAGCTCTCTACCCTTCTGGCCTAAAAGAAGTACACACCCCCTAAAGGAGTAGACATGTCATCCCGAGAAGATGTAGGCCTTCATACAGGAATCTGGAATCTTAGAGGGTGGATTCAGACTCAACTTATCCACCATGGGGGGAGTTCCTGTTCCCCTTGCCCGGTGCATCTATCTTGAGGTCTAGCTGGGCTAGAGTGCCCTAGGTGGGAAGGGAGAGGTGTGGGGTTATGCCAGAAGCTAGGCAGGGAGACCCTGGAGAGGAACACAAGCTGGAGATGGGTAAGTTACACTGTGTAACTTAGTCGTAACTAGCTTTCTGGGTCTGTTTTCTCTTTTGCTATCCTTGAACTGTAAGCCAAATTCATTCGTTTATTCATTTAGTCAGTCATCTACCTATTCTTTCATTCATTTAACAGATATTTGTTGAGCATCAATCTCTGGCAGTCACTGAGCTATGATGTAGGTTATGGGGATGAGTGACATACAGACAGACCAGGGAAGGCAGACTAGTGACAGCCATTTATGCTTATCAATGCTCCAAGTGATCATTTACAATATTTGAGGATGGGAATTGCTGATGCTACGGGATCACATAGCCAGGGAGCCCGGGTCCTCTGAAGTCTAAGTGCACTGGTTAAGGGTGTCTGTTTTCCAATATGGTCTCATTGGATGGACTGAATAGAGTCACACTGTGGGAAGGGCTTAGGCAGGAAATTAAAGAGGCAGCTGTTCCCTGGGAGTTTTGGCTGTGAGATCCAGCCACCTTATCCACATAAAGCTTCTTTTACTACCACCAGTCTTACAAGACTGGGTGAAATATTAACAGAGACTTGATTTTTATAGGATGTCATGAAAAGCTGCCATTGTGTCTTTGTGTTCCTTCCCAGAGGTAATTCTTAGAACTCTCCACTGTGCAGGCCTCCTATCCTTCAGGCAAGCCTCCAGCACATCCTCACAACCACCTGGACCACCGAGGCCGCTCTTCTCACTGTTGACACCACCACCATTATTCCTGACACAGAAGATAAGATGACCCAACACACCAGAGGGTCATCATGGTCAAGAGGTGAGTAGATAGTACTCAAGAGCAGAGAGGGTTGGGACTGGGGAGGAATTCCTTAATAGCTATTATAAGTGGAGATACCACAAGTTTGAACAAATGACCTGGGACAGGAAGAGGGAGGTGTCAGGCAGCAACAATGCCAAGAGTGGATGCCTGGGCAGTGTAGGGCCATAAAAGAGGCTCAGAGAGGACTTAGGGAACAGATCAGAAAGGAAGACAATGAAGGAAGGCCAAGAATTCCATCTTGAGCATTCAGGAGTGTGCTGGGGGCTGGGGATGGTGATAGACTGGATCAGGGAACTTGAAGCCTGGGATGTCCATTTGTGTTCTTGGAATGATTCCCTGGGGGCTTTGCATGTAACCAAATATTAGCATTCATTTACTAAATAAATACTCTCTATCCTTGGACTGGCAGGGACTGGAGTGTCATGCCCCAACCCTTATCACAAAGACAGCTCAATCCCTGCCCCCAAAGACTGTCACAATTCACAGCAAAATGTGCCCTGAGAGCCTAGAAGGACGACCCTGGTGCACAGATACAGCAGCCAGCAGTCTTGGGTAGCTAGGACCCTAGGGCACCTGCCTTGTTTGTCTCCAAGCCAAGCACAGGAAAGTACAGAAAAAGGAGAGATTTTCTAACACTGAGGTAAGTAAGAGCAGGGGGAAAGAAAAGTCCCAGAACCACAGATTAGATTGCAAATAATAGTAAAGCAATAAGCTGGCTGTTCATTTCAGTTCAGTTCAGTTGCTCAGTCATGTCCAACTCTTTGCAACCCTGTGAATCACAACATGCCAGGCCTCTCTGTCCATCACCAACTCCCGGAGTTCACTCAAACTCATGTTCATCGAGTCGGTGATGCCATCCAGCCATCTCATCCTCTGTTGCCCCTTTTCCTCCTGCCCCCAATCCCTCCCAGCATCAGGGTCTTTTCCAATGAGTCAACTCTTCACATGATGTGGCCTAGGTATTGGAGTTTCAGCTTTAACATCAGCCCTTCCAGTGAACACCCAGGACTGATCTCCTTTAGGAGGGACTGGTTGGATCTCCTTGCAGTCCAAGGGACTCTCAAGAGTCTTCTCCAACACCACAGTTCAAAAGCATCAATTCTTCAGCGCTCAGCTTTCTTCACAGTCCAACTCTCACATCCATACATGACCACAGGAAAAACCATAGCCTTGACTAGACGGACCTAAGTCGGCAAAGTAATGTCTCTGCTTTTGAATATGCTATCTAGGTTGATCATAACTTTTCTTCCAAGGAGTAAACGTCTTTTAATTTCATGGCTGCAGTCACCATCTGCAGTGATTTTGGAGCCCCCCCAAAATAAAAGAATACTCAAACTACCACACAACTGCACTCATCTCACACACTAGTAAATTAATGCTCAAAATTCTCCAAGCCAGGCTTTAGCAATACGTAAACCGTGAGCTTCCAGATGTTCAAGCTGGTTTTAGAAAAGGCAGAGGAACCAGAGATCAAATTACCAACATCTGCTGGATCATTGAAAAAGCAAGAGAGTTCCAGAAAAACATTCTATTTTATTTCTGCTTTATTGACTATGCCAAAGGCTTTGACTGTGTGGATCACAATAAACTGTGGGAAATTCTTCAAGAGATGGGAAGACCAGACCACCTGACCTGCCTCTTGAGAAACCTATATGCAGGTCAGGAAGCAACAGTTAGAACTGGACATGGAACAACAGACTGGTTCCAAATCAGGCAAGAAATACGTCAAGGCTGTATATTGTCACCCTGCTTATTTAACTTATATGCAGAGTACATCATGAGAAACACTGGGCTGGAAGAAGCACAAGCTGGAATCAAGATTGCTGGGAGAAATATCAATAACCTCAGATATGCAGATGACACCACCCTTATGGCAGAAAGTGAAGAGGAACGAAAAAGCCTCTTGATGAAAGTGAAAGAGGAGAGTGAAAAAGTTGGCTTAAAGCTCAACATTCAGAAAACGAAGATCATGGCATCTGGTCCCATCACTTCATGGCAAATAGATGGGGAAACAGTGGAAGCTGGCTGAACTATGTTCAATTCAGTTCAATTCACCAAGTACTTATTGAGTATCTGTGTGTGCCTGTCATTAACCAGCTTGCTTGAGAGGGAGGCCACAAGAAAAAAATGAGCAGTTTGGTAGAGGTCAGGCATGCTAAAGAGAGGGCATCTTTTCAGGCATCAGTGCTCTGTGCTGTAGAGGCGGCCCTTGGCACTGGAGGCCCCCTGACAACTCACATGAGATTTCTCAAGCAGTTCCCCTAAGACCCCAGTCCATGCCCCCAGGCAGCCAGGAGTCTGTTCCATTTGATCCAAACCAGCGACCCCTTTCTGAAGTTGTTATAGAGAAATAGAAGTGATCTGACTAGAGAATTTTAAAGATGAAAGCAGAGGCAAGGACAGAGAATGAATTGTGTGTGTGCCCAGCCATGTCCTACTCTTTGCAACCCCGAGGACTGTAGCCCGCCAGGCTCCTCTGTCCATAGGGTTCTCCAGGCAAGAACACTGAAGGGGGCTGCCCTTTCCTACCCCAGGAGAATGAATCAGAGATGCAGAGAATGCAGACATAGGAGGCCAGTGAGCGGTGAAGGAATACTACAGGTTTACTGAATCGGTGGCAGTGAGTAGAGAAAGGAGCAGAAGAAATGAGGACACAGAGGCTCTGTCAACTGATCAATTGTAGAAGATGAAAGAAAGGAGTCTGAGATGGCCTTGGCCAAGTGGCTAAGGAGAGTCAGGGGCTCTGAGGAGAAGCATTTGAAGACGGGAGATGGTACGTTCAGTGTTAGCGGTGCTGCAAGACTCCATCCTTCCTTTCCAGGATTCTTCCTATTGATTCACCAAGTTCTCCAGGCTCAGTCCTCCAGTTCCCTTTTCATGGGGTTTCCAAAAGGGAAACTTTACAGAATCATTCCCTATGTCCAGCCTCATAGTGATTTCCATCACCTTCACTGAAAGGCCACTGTCCACATCACAGCCTACAAAGCCTTGGAACTGCACTCTGCTTACAGCTTAGTCTCATTCCTGCCATTCTTCCTCTGGGTCTCAACACTCCAGACATTCTGAAATATTTGCTTTTTTTCAAATAAGCCAGTTTCATGCCTCAGTGCCTTTGTAACTGTAATACCTCGCCTTGGAAGTTCTTTCCCTCCTTAATTGCCTGGTGAACACCTTCACCATTTGTTCTTAAGAGGCTTAAAATTCAACAAAGCATTTCCAGTGGTCTTCCTCATCTTCTCAGAGGAGGTTTATTCAAAGAATGCAAGGCTGTTCAATCTTGAAAATCAATCATTGTGATCCGCCATATTAATAGCTAAAGAAGAAAAACCACATGGTCTTATCAGTTGATGCAAAAAATTTTTAACAAAATTCAGCATGTATTCATGATAAAACTCTCAGAAGAAAATAAGAATAGAGGGCAACTTTCTCAGCTTGTTGAAAAGTATCTAGCCTAATGGTGAAAGACTGAATGCTTTCTCTACCAAGATTAAGAACAAGTATTCAGGCCAGGAAGCAACAGTTAGAACTGGACATGGAGCAACAGACTGGTTTCAAACAGGAAAAGGAGTACGTCAGGGTTGTATATTGTCACCCTGCTTATTTAACTTATATGCAGAGTACATCATGAGAAACGCTGGATTGGAAGAAACACAAGCTGGAATCAAGATTGCCGGGAGAAATATCAATAACCTCAGATATGCAGATGACACCACCCTTATGGCAGAAAGTGAAGAGGAACTAAAAAGCCTCTTGATGAAAGTGAAACAGGAGAGTGAAAAAGTTGGCTTAAAACTCAACATTCAGAAAACGAAGATCATGGCATCTGGTCCCATCACTTCATGGGAAATAGATGGGGAAACAGTGGAAACAGTGTCAGACTTTATTTTTTTGGGCTCCAAAATCACTGCAGATGGTGATTGCAGCCATGAAATTAAAAGACGCTTACTCCTTGGAAGAAAAGTTATGACCAACCTAGATAGCATATTCAAAAGCAGAGACATTACTTTGCCGACTAAGGTCCATCTAGTCAAGGCTATGGTTTTTCCAGTGGTCATGTATGGATGTGACAGTTGGACTGTGAAGAAGGCTGAGCACTGAAGAATTGATGCTTTTGAACTGTGGTGTTGGAGAAGACTCTTGAGAGTCCCTTGGACTGCAAGAAGATCCAACCAATCCATTCTGAAGGGGATCAGCCCTGGGATTTCTTTAGAAGGAATGATGCTAAAGCTGAAACTCCAGTACTTTGGCCACCTCATGCGAAGAGTTGACTCATTGGAAAAGACTCTGATGCTGGGAAGGATTGGGGGCAGGAGGAGAAGGGGACGACAGAGGATGAGATGGCTGGATGGCATCACTGACTCGATGGACGTGAGTCTGAGTGAACTCCAGGAGTTGGTGATGGACAGGGAAACCTGGCGTGCTGCGATTCATGGGGTCACAAAGAGTCGGACACGACTAAGCGACTGAACTGAACTGAACTGAAGGGATGTTTGTTCTCACTACTGTTACTCAATATAGTATTGGAAGTTCTTACCAAATGAATAGCACAAAAAGGAATTAAAATGCATACAGATCAGAAAGGAAGATATAAAACTGTCCCTATTTGCAGATGACATGGTTGACTGTGTAGTAAATCCCATGGAATCTATAAATAAACAAACAAAAACAACCCAACTCCTGTAGCAAATGAGTGAGTTCAGCAAAGTTGCAAGATATAAGACAAACATACAAAAATTGTATACATTTGTTTTCTATATGCACAATTGTATATAATAAGGTAATTGTATCTCTATGTATCAATGAATAGGTGCACATCAAAGCTCAAAATACAATGCCACTTACAATTACTCAAAAAAAGAAAAAAAGGGGAAATACTTCTTAAGTGTAAATCTAACAAAACATCTACAGAACTTCTACGCTAAAAACAACAAAACAATGTTGAAAGAAATCAAAGATCTAAATAGATGGAGACATGGTATGTTCATGGATTGGAAGGTTCAACATAATTAAGAGGTCAGTTCTCCCAAATTTCTATGCAGGTTTAATGCAATTCTTATCAAAATCCCAGTAAGATTTTTTATAGATATAAATAAAATTATTCTAAAATTTATTTGGAAATGCAAATGAACTAAAAGAGTTAAAACTGTACTGTAAAAGAATACAATGGAAAGAATCAGCCCACTTGTTTTCAAGACAGAGCTGTGATATTTACAGAGAGATAGACATGTAAGTCAATGGAATAGAATAGAGAATCCAGAAACAGATTCACACAAATAGGCCCAACTAGTTTTTTACAAAAATAGTTCAATGGAGGAAGGCTGTTTTTTTTTAATGAACCTCAACTTAAATCTCACATCTTATTAAAAAATTAACTTAAAAAGGTCATGACCTTAAATGCAAAATGTAAAACTATGAAACTTTCAGAAAAGAAAGCCTCAGAAAAAATTTGGGGGATCCAAGGCTAACCAAAGAATGCTTAGACTTGCCACCAATAGCATAACCAATAAAAGAAAAAAATTGTTTCATCAAAATATTAAAATTTGCTTTGCAAATATTCTGTTAGAGAATGAAAAGATCATTTTCAGACAGTGAGAAAATTTTTGCAAACCATTTTTCCAACAAAGGACTGGTATCTAAAATACATAAAGATCTCTCAAAATTTAAAACTAAATAATAAAAGAAAAACAATCCAATTAGATTTGAGGGGAAAGGCATGAAGGGACATTTTACTGAAGAGGATACATTTACATTTACATTTAAAGTCACTCAGTCATGTCTGACTCTTTGCAACCCCATGGACTGTACAGTCCATGGAATTCTCCAGGCCAGAATACTGGAGTGGGTGGCCTTTCCCTTCTCCAACTGAAGAGAATATAGAGATATTAAATAACCCAGTGAAAAGAGCCTCAACATCACTAGCCATTAGGGAAATGTAAATTAAAAGCACAATGAGTTATCACCATACATCTATCAGAAAATCTAAACAGTTGTGATGGCATTATACATTATAGGTGGAAAGGCAAAATCGTTTAGCTACTTTAGAAAAATTTGGCTGTTCCTTAAATCAGGAGTTCCCAACCCACCATGGTCCATGGCAGCACAGTGGTCCGAGGCCTGTTAGGAACCAGGCCACACAGCTTCATCTACCACACCACATCACTGGCATTACCACTTGAACCATCCCCTTCACTCAGTCTGGGGAAAAATTGTCTTCCGGGAAACTGGTCCCTGGTGCCAAAAAGGTTGGGCAATAAAAATGCAGTAACTGTAGAGCCCAGAGTTTCAATCCTAGGTATTTATCACAGAGAAATGGAAACATGTTCAAACAAAAAGCTGTACACAAACGCTCAAAGCAGGTTTTCTGGTAGCAGCCCCAAACTGTAAACCACCAAAATATTCTTTAACAGGTAAATGGCTAAACACACTGTAGCACATTCATAGAATACTTTGCAGTAAAAAAGAATGAAATTGGTACACACAACAGCTTGGATGAATCTCCAAGGAATGATGCTAAGTGAAAAAAATCCAATTCCAAAATGTTACACATTGTATTACTACATTCATAACAACAGTCTTGAAATGACAAAATTACAGAAATAGAGAACGGACTAGTGACTGCAGAGAGTTAAAGATAAACAGAAGGGGATGCAGGAGGCAAGGGGGACTGGCTGTAAGAGGACTATAGGAGGCATCTTTGTGGTGATGGTGTTGCTCTGTGTCTCGACTGTCTCATTGTCTGTATTCTGGTTGTGATTTTGTGCTATAAATTTTCAAGATGTTATCCTTGGGAAAAACTGGGTAAACAGTACACAGGATCTTTCTGTATTGTTTCTTACAACATGAATTTACAACTATCTCAAAAGAAAAAATTAAACTAAAATAATAAAGCATAAACCACACCCCTTTGTCATCTCGCAGGTCAGAAGTTCAAGCACAGCACAGCTGGATCTTCTGCTCAGGTCTCACCAGGCTGAACCCAAGGTGCCAGCCGGGGCTGTGGTCTCATCTGAGGTTTCACTGTCTTCTTCCCAGTTCCATCAGGAGTTGGCGGAACTAGTTCCTTGTGACTCTAAGGTGGCTCTCCCATTTCCTGGGCTGACCAGGGACCATTCTCAGCTTTCTAAGGCCTTCCTGCTGCTTCTTCCAATGTAGCCCTTCCTTTATTCCCTCTCATGCTTGGAATCCCACTTCTGGAAGGGCTCAGATCCATTTAGGGCCTCACCTGATTAGGTCAGGCCCCACTCAGATACTCTTCCTTTGTAATAACTCCAAGTCAGCTGAATAGTAGCCTAGCTGTGGGTGTGACAGTCCACCATTTTCACATCTCCTGCCTGTACTCAAGGTAAAGGAATTGCATGAGGCATGTACATTGCGTGCTGTGTGCTAAGTCACTTCAGTCGTGTCCAACTCTTTGTGACCCCATGCTCTGTAGCCCTCCAGGCTCCTCTGTCCATGGGATTCTCCAGGCAGGAAGAATCTGGAGTGGGTTGCCTCCAGGGACCTTCCTGACCCAGGGATCGAACCCGTGTCTCTTGTGTCTCCTGCACTGGCTGGCCGGTCCTTTACCACTAGCGCCACCTGGGAAGCCACATGTACACCGCAGGGCAGTAATCTTTGTACTATCCTAGATTTCTGCCCACCACAGACCATCTTAGCCCCAGTGGTCCCAGTGGGATAGGCTGAGGTCTTTGTTGGGACTGCACTGCCGTGCAATTCTCTTCTCTGCTCGGTCCTTCAGCCTTCATTCCCCATAGTTGATGATCCCTAGAGCACTTGTCTATCAATTTTCTGCCTATGGGTTGTTGTTCCCTACCCCCCATCCAAGGAACCTGACTTAAGACAGTAGGTGCTGCTTTATCACTGAACTAGAGGACATGGAAGACAGATTGATAACATTTTAAAAAAACCCTGAGCCAGCTGTATGTGAGATTCTACTTAAAAAGGATGCTGACAGAGCTGCGGGGGTTTATCCCCAGGCTGTCAAGTCAGGGCCATCACATGGGTAACCACAACAACGACCAAGTCACTCCACAGTCTGCCTCCAGATTCAGCTTAGTTTGAAATCAGCTCTCTTTTAACATCATCACTATGGCATCATAGTTATCCTACTCTGAGAGTTCATTCTGTTTCAAACTGTGCAAAACATTTCGCCGACCATCCAGTGAACCCTTAGAGCAGAGTTGTTGGGAGTAACGGGTTAGACGACTCAGCGTTGCATGCCAGCTTCTCTGTTTGATAGCAGTGCGGCTCCAGCTAGTCAGGCTTTCTCAGCTCAGTTTCCTCATCTATGAAACAAGGATGATATCTGTTTTATAGAATCACCCTTCAAGTAGATCTCAACACATGCTTTGTACAGAGTAAGCATTCCATAAATGTCAGCAATTTTAAAGCCTTGTTTCATTCTTATGAGAGCCCTGCAAGAGGGTTTGTAGCTGGATAAGTTGAGGTTCACAGAGGTCAAGCAGCTTCCTAGTATCCAACAAATAGCCAAAGGGGTCCACAGGTCAGGTTTAAACCAGCCTCCTTCCCTGGAGGCTCAGACAGTAAAGAATCCACCTGCAATGCGGGAGACCTGGGTTCGATCCCTGGGTTGGGAAGATTCTCCTGGAGGAGGGCATGGCAACCCACTCTGGTATTCTTGCCTGGAGAATCCCCATGGACAGAGGAGCCTGGCGGGCTACCGTCTGTGGGGTTGCAAAGAGACACAACTGAGTGACGAACTTTTAGAGCCAAGAACACAGATACACCAGATTTTATTCACCGAATGACCTGCATTAAGAGAACTTGTATCCAAGTGCTCTTCAGAGAAGCCCTTGCTCCCCACAAGGAAGGATAATAAGCCCCAGGCCACGTATCCCTGACCAGTCCTCCACCTGAATGCCAGCCGGCTTCCTCAGTGGCTGCTGCCCAATCTCCTTCCCAGAACTGCAGTTTTTCCACTCCGTGTTAGAACTGTCCTGCGTCGATTTCCTGCCCAGATCGCTGATTCTGGGGTGACTTCGTGGTGACTCGGGAAAGGAGGTTGAGGTGGGGAGAAGGTCGGAGCTGTGGATAGGGATGTGCAAGAGAAACAGGAATCGCACCCCTCCCCAGCCTCCAGTCCCTTTCCAGGAGCCTCTGGGGGCAACAGTTATTTGCCACAATATTTTCCTTAATATCCAAGAGTGTAAACCTGACATATTTTGAATGCACAAATTCCACATCATCTTTTCTCCTTCTTCACTATTTAAATGAGACAAAAAATCCAATGAGATACAGGCTTGGTCTTATTTAAAATTACAGATCTATAGCTGCAAAGGGAAAGAGTCCTTGGGAATAAACGGCTGTGTCTAAGTATTCTGCCAAGTCTATTTTCTACCACTGAAAACCCCATTTAGCCACTTTGATGTGGGTTGAATAGGTGGGGCATCATTTTGCCACCATTTGTGTAGCTGCACTTTGCAAATGTCAAGTCCAAGTCTGTGTATTTGGATAAATGGGGTCAGCAGTCTCCTGGCAGGCCTTCTGTCTGGCAGAGAACACCTCACCGACCTTCTCTCCACTGGGAATTGCAGGACTTCAAGAAAAGCATCCAGTGAATAAGACTTCTGATTGCTTTCTCTCTTCAGGATAAATATCAGAGATCAGCCAGCAGAAGCTCCAGAGCCCACCTTAAGTGCAAACTCTGTGAAGACTTGGAGCATTTAAAGTAAAACAAACTAAAAATGATTCTATGTTTGGTCACTTCCAAATTATTCTCATACTTATGGTCTATCCAGGACTGCGTCTCATTTATTTCCTTCTCATCAGTTATGTATATTTGGCCAACAAATCATCACCGGTAATTCCTTTTCCAAACGCATGGATGGGAAGCAATGAAACGGAAGAAGAAAATTGGTTTCTTGTGTGAGTTAAATTCAATTTTACAAACAAACTGGGCCTGTGCTAATGGCCAGGTATTCTCCTTGGGACTAGGGATAAAAGGACTGTGGATTATCATCAAGTGATGGGGAAAGACCAGTTGATTCTCAGTGATGAAAAGTTAGCCCAGATGCTATGGGAGACAGGAGAGTCATTCAATTCTGCCTTGGTAGGGATAGGGAGGATCAGGGAGGGCTTTGTGGAGGAGGTGACAGCTATTCTAAATCTTGAAGATTGAATACGAGTTACCCAGGCAAATCAGTGAGAAGGTGATGAAGACATTGCACACAGTGAATACTTCTGCAAAGGTTCTGAGGTGAGTATATGGCATGATTTATATGCCATACAATTTAATTTCAAATACTTCAGCTTAGACAGAGAGATGTATGTGTTATTTTTAATCTACATTCTAGGAGCAATTTGTTAACATTCGAAGTACCCTGCTCAGGACTACACATTCCAGAGTTTTTATAAGTTTTGATAGATGCTAATTGGATGTCACACTCCAGAGGTAACTTCTACCAGAGCTTCAGCCATCTTTTTTTCAATTCCAGCTTTATTGAGATATTTATAATATGTGTAAGTATAAGGTGTGCAGTGGGATGATTTGATACATGTATATATTACAAAATGATCACTATAATAAAGGTAATTAACACTTTCATCACTTCATATAATTATCATTTTTGTGGTGATAAAATTTTAAATCTACTCTGTTAACTTTCTTTTTTTTGTTGTTAAACTTTTTTAAAATTTTAATTGGAGGTTAATTACTTTTCAAATATTTAATACAATGTCATTAATTATAGTCACCCTACTGTGCATTGTATCCCCCAAATTTATTCATCTTATTGCTGAGAGTTTTGTACCTTTGACCAACATCTCTTACCTCCCTCACCCCCAGCCCCTGGCAACCACCATTCTATTCTCTACTTTTAGGAGTTTGGCTTTTTTAGATTCCCAATATAACTGAAAACATAAAATATGTCTTTCTGTATCTGACTTACTTCACTTAGCATAATGTCCTTAAGATCTATTCATGTTGTTGCAAAGGCAAGAGTTCCTTCCCTTTTAATGGGTAAATATTGTTTGTGTGTGTGTGTGTGTGTATGTTTGTGTGTATATATAATATATTTATGTTTGTGTGTATATAATATATAATGTTATATAATATAATATTACTATAATGCATTATATTACACTATTGTTGTTGTTCCATCTCTTAGATGCGTCCAACTCTTTGTGAACTCATGGATTGTAGCACGCCAGGTTTCCCTGTCCTTCACTATCTGCCAGAGCTCACTCAAACTTATGTCCATTGAGTCTGTGATGCCATCCAACCATCTCATCCCCTGTCGCCCCCTTCTCCTCCCCTCAATCTTTCCCAGCATCAGGGTCTTTTCCAGTGAGTTGGCTCTTTGCATAAGGTGGCCAAAGTATTGGAGCTTCAGCTCCAGCATCAGTCCTTTCAATGAATATCTAGGGTTGATTTTCTTTAGGACTGACAGGTTTGAGCTCATTCCTGTCCAAAGAGTCTTTTCCAATACCACAGTTTGAAAGCATCAATTCTTCAGTGTTCAGCCTCCTTTATGGTCCAACTTTCACACCTGTACACGATTGCTGGAAAAACCATTGCTTTGAGTATATGGACTTTTGTCAGCAAAGTGATGTGTCTGCTTTTTAATACACTGTCTAGGTTTGTCATAGCTTTTCTTCCAAGGAGCAAGTGTCTTTTAATTTCATGACTGTAGTCACGATCCACAGCGACTATTTCCTGATATCTTGTTTTGGTTTGATTTCCATTTCTCTGGTGATTAGTGATGTTGAGAATTTCCCCATCTATTTGCCATGAAGTAATGGGACCAGGTGCCATGATCTTACTTTTTCAAATGTTGAGCTTTAAGCCAACTTTTTCACTCTTCTATTTCACCTTCGTCAAGAGGCTCTTTAGTTCCTCTTCACTTTCTGCCATTAGGGTGGTGTCATCTGTATATCCGAGGTTACTGATATTTCTCCTGGCAATCTTGATTCCAGCTTGTGCTTCATCCAGCCCGGCATTTTGCATGGTGTTCTGGATATAAGCTGAATAAGCAGGGTGATGATATACAGCCTTGACGCACTCCTTTGCCAATTCTGAACCACTCCGCTGTTTCATGTCCGGTTCTAACTGTTGCTTCTTGACCTGCATACAGGTTTCTCAGGAGACAGGTAAGCTGGTCTGGTATTACCATTTTTAAAGAATTTTCCACAGTTTGTCATGATCCACACAGTCAAAGGCTTTAGCATAGTCAATATAATGTTTCATGTCATATATATAACATTTTCTTTATATGGACACTTAGGTTGTTTCCAAGTATTGACTACTGTGAAAAATGTTGCAATAAACATGGGTGCACAAATATCTCTTAGAGATAACGTTTTCATTTTCTTTGGATTTATACTCAGGAGATTGCTGGATCACATGGTAGTTGTATTTTTAATTTTTTGAGGTATCCCTGTATTGTTTTCCATAGTGACTGTACAAATTTGCATTCCCACCAACAGTGTACAAGGGTTCCCTTTTTTTCACACCCTTGCCAAAAGTTATCCATTGTCTTTTAATGATAGCCGTTCTAACAGGTGTGAGGTGATATCTTGTTGTGGTTTGATTTCCATTTCTCTGGTGATTAGTGATGTTGAGCATTTTTTCATATACCTGTTGACCATTTGTATATCTTCTTTGGAAAAATGTCTCTTCAAGTCCTTTCCCCATTTTTAAATTGGAGTGTTTGGGTTTTTTTTTGCTATTGAGTTGTATGAATTCCTTCTATATTTTGGATATTAACACCTTATCAGAGAGATGGCTTGCAAATATTTTCTCCTGTTCCATATTTGGTTTGCAGATGTTTTCTCCTGCTCTGCTTTTATCTTGATGATTCTTCCCTTTTTTGTGCAAGAAGTTTTTAGTTTGATGTCGTCTCACTTGGTTGTTTTTGCTTTGGTTACTTGTGCTTTTAGTGTCATAACCAAAAACGCCTTTGCCAAGACCAACGTCAGGGGCTTTCTCCTTGTGTTTTATTCTATCAGTTTCATAGTTTCGTGTCTTATATTCAAGTCTTTAATCCATTTTGAGTTCACTTCCGTGAGTGGTGTAAGATAGGGATTCAGTTCTATTCTTCTGCACGTGAAGATCCCTGTCACCGTTTATTGGAGCAACTCTCCTTTCTCCATTGACCCTTCTTAGCTTCCTTGTTAAATACTAGATGGCCATATAGGCATGGGTTTATTTCTGGGTAGAGTCTCAGCAATCTTTATCTTCCAATCTCAGTAGAGAGTTTGTTTACTTAGACATAATTTTCATTCATTACATGAATGTTGAAAAAGATATGATGGATATTTAGAAATATAATATGGGCACCCTATGCTTACATGAGCAGGGTGAAGAATCTTGCAAATTCAAGGGCTTACAACCTTCATACTGGCTCACCAAGCCTAAGACTCCACCTAATCTGTGAGCCACACTTAACAGATAAGGCTGTTGCCTGATTCTGACTAGAAGCCCAGATGAATTCTGTCACTAGAATATTGTCTCGTTGTACAAGGTATGTGTCAGACAGAGAGCAAAGATTTCATTGAATTTAGGAAAAAAGATTGTGCATGTTTGTAGTGCCTGTTTTATGAATGGTACATATTTGTATGTATCGAAGAATTTGGTCTGAGTCTTGCTTTCAGTGCAACCTACCCAATGCAGTCAACCCCTTAGCTGGGCAGTCCTTGTAGAGGAGATCTATCAATATAATCCTCAGCTCCCTTTAACTATGGTAAGCTAGAGATACCCTACACACACACACACACACACACACACACACACACCAAATAATTATAAGCAGTCAAATTGGCTGGAGTCAGTTTCCTACAGCATGATTCCTTTGTTTGTTTTTAACAGTGCTAGCCATCTTTCCCCACCACTCTAGGCAGGGAGTTATCCAAGGTGGCTCAATTCAGCAGAGCAGCAGGAAGAACAGAATCCCATGGAAAAAAGCCCAAGTTCTGTGGAAGACAATACCAGTTCTGACAAGTCTGCAGGGTGATGTGAAGACAAAAATAGAACCACTGATGCCTGGGAACTGAGAGACGGATGGAAAGGGATGTGTTGCACGGGTCAGGATAGGTGAGTCAGGACTGAGGCTGTGACCAGCAGGTGATTGCCAGAGCACACCTTTGTCTCAGTGCCAGAACATATCACGCCGCGTAACAGAGGCACAGGCAGCTGGACCCCAGGCAACTCTCCACGGCCAAGCCTGTTACCTCTGACGTCACCACTCACCTCCCCCAGGCTCACTCTGCCTCCTGTGTTTCCCTTTCAGCTAGTGGTGCCGGGGTCCAGCCCCGGGCCATGGGTGGGATTCCTCACGCTGGCTCCCGGTATAGTGGCCTCACCATCCATTTCAGAATCATCTTGGGCATCTCCAGGATCATCTCCCCAATTTTAATCAATCATCAAATCTAAAAACTTCTCCCAACTAAGTATCTATTGACCTCAGCCCCGGTCACTTTGATTCTGCCTCTAGTCATCTCTCAGTTGCTGCCTGCGTTGCAGGAAGTTCCATGTGGTCTTCCTGTTCACTGCGTGGCCCTCCCCACGCCTTCCTCTCTACCAGGCCACAGCTGCCGCTCTGCCGCACACGTGAAAACACTTAAGAGGCTCCCTGTTGTCCACAGTAGACCAAATTCCAGAGCATGGTGTGTTAGAACAGTTTTATTACAAGGGATAGAAACTTCAGTGGAACTTTAATGATTTACAGAGCTGAATTGCAGGAAATACACGGGTTGTGAATCAGGGGCTTGAATATAACTGGAAAATTTTCTCTTTATGTGTTGTCAACGTTGTCTTTGCCTTTTTACACAAGCCTGGGCACTTGGAGCTCACATCTACCTAGTTGCTGATGCCACTGGAGTGGATAAAGCATCTCTTTTCTTCAATTCCAGTTTGTAAACTTCCAGGGAAGACATCCTGGGGGTCTGGCCAGGCTGGCCCATCGTCCCTGGTCTCATATATTGAGATGGGGCAGGGAAACCATGATTACAGTATAGGTCCCTGGTCAGGGACCAACAGCACGATGCACCATCAATAGTGATGACAATGGATGTCCTTAGATACTCTACCAAAGTTCTGGCCTTGAAAAACATGATCCAGATAATTTTCTCTCTGGCCAGCTAACACCAAGTGGTATGGTACAGGAATTAAGCCCTTCTGCTCTGGAGCCATAGAGATGTGGGTTCAAATCCTTGCTCTCCCAGTTCCATATGTTGTATGGCCTTGGGCAGTGTGCATAACCCCAGTGAGCCTCAGTTTCCTGATCTGCAAAATGGGGAGAGATGTATGAGCAGGCATCAGAAGCGCTTGGGACGGAGCCTGGCTCACACCCCGAGCTCAGGGAGCTCTTCCTGCTTCCGGTGGCTCTGGCGTGAGTGGGCAGCAGGGCCTTAGGCTGCTGCCTGCTGCCAACAAAATGAGATCAGGGTTACTCAGAGGAACAGACTGACCTCATTCAGAGCACTCCAGGGAAGGGGCCCATCTGACACCCCAGAGAAGACAGTGCCAGGAAGGGGAGTTTCTTGGCACATGATATTCTCAAAAGCAGGCCCGAGGGGTCCTTTGAAAGCACCCCATCTCCCTGCCAGAGAAGGACAACGTCTGAGGGGAGGCACTCCTCCAGCGAGATGGTTATCAAGCCACCAGCCTCACAGGTCACAGCCTGGAATCATCTCTTTATTAAATAATAATTAAGAGGCCCCTGTAAAGGGAATCTGGGTATAATTACCTGACTCATTAAGCTGGGAGGCCGTTTTACCCCAGTGGCCGCACTCTCAGGCAATTTTCCTGCTTCTGGAAGCAGCGGGTGGAGTCTCCCTCTTGAGGGGGGTTCAGACGCAAGGTCGTGTGCTAAGTGTCCTCATCCCTCAAGAAGGTTCCAGCCAAGCCTCCAGTTCAGAGGGTGAGTCCTCCCCTTTCCTGTTCCGCCAGATCTAAATTGGTCTTGGAACAGAGAACAGAAGGAAGGGCGGAGGGACCAGCTGGGCAAGGAGTCAGCTTGTTAGTAGCCTCTACGGAGGTGTTGAAATGAAGCAAGTTAAAGGATATTAGTTTAAATGAGACTTTTCATCAATGAGAGGAGGTGTTTAGGTAGGAAGCAAATGTAATCATTTTGTGAAGGGGCATAATTCGATAATTAATGGGGAAGTTGTCAGTATAATCTTGAGGGAGTCCCAGGAAATGAAGAAATCTGTCCTTATTAGGAAAACCCAGGAGAAAAAGTTATTGGAATGCAGACAATTCACCAGCAAGGTCTTGGGAGCAAGTCTTTATTAGATGCATGAGTTGGGACAATCTTCTGCCCCATCTGTGCTTTGTCCAGACTCCATTTGCCCAGACCCACTACTTTTTTTTTTTTTCCTAAATTGAAGAATAGTTGATTTACAATGTTGTGTCAGTTTCTGGTGTACAGCTGCTGCTGTACAAACTGATTTAATTTCACATAGATATATTTTTTTCATATTCTTTTCCACTGTAATTTGTTACAAGATATTGAATATAGTTCCCTGTGCTATATAGTAGGACCTTTGTTGTTTATCTATTTTTTTTTCTGTTTTATATACAGCAATGTGTGTCTGTTAATCCCAAACCCCTAATTTATCCCTTCCCTCCTCTCCCTCTGGTAGCCGTAAGTTTGTTTTCTATGCCTATGAGTCTATTTCTGTTTTGTAAATAAGTTCATTTGTATCATATTTTAAACTCCATGTATAAGTGAGATCGCATGAAATTTGTCTTTCTTTGCCAGACCCACCATTTCTCTGCATGGAAGTCCAGATAAGAATGAGAAGGTTGCAGGGGAAACTGTCTGCTTCTCAGAAGGGCTGGCCCGCGCCTCTGCCATGCTTGTCAGGACTGACCAGGAAGACCAGCCTGCCTGGTGGGCCAGCCAGGTTGCTGCTGCCCCAAAGTCGCCAGGGCAGTGTAGACGCCCCAAGGTCAGAAAAGGAGTCTGAGGGGAAAGTCCTACAACGGTGCCCACAGCACTGGTTAAGGCAGGGCTCGGAAGCCAGAATGCCTACATTCAGCTTTCTGCTCGAGGTCACAATGGTGTGTGACCTTGGGCCAGCGACTCAGGCTTTCTGAGCTTCAGTTTGTTCACATGCAATGAGGAGTCATTGTGTCTATCTCATAGAGCCGTTATAAGGATTAAATAAGTCTTTCCATCTGAAGTGTTCACAGCAGTACCTGGCACTTAGAGTCTGCTCAGCAAGTGTTAGCTATTCGCTAGGACTTCACTGTCCAATATGGTAACCACTAACCACATGTGGCCATTGAGTACCAGAAGTGTGGCCAGTCTGGCTTGATAGTTGCTGTAGGAATAAAATATACACAGATTTCAAAGACTTTGTATAAGAAAGAATATATAAAATATCTCATTGACAGTTGTTCTATTGATTAATTTAAGTTTATATTTCAATTATATGTTGAAATGATAGCATTTGGGGATATACTAGGTTAAATACTCAACTGGGATATTATACTGGGTTATATTCAACATTCAGAAAACGAAGATCATGGCATCTGTCCCATTACTTCATGGGAAATAGATGGGGAAACAGTGGAAACAGTGTCAGACTTTATTTTTTGAGGCTCCAAAATCACTGCAGATGGTGACTGCAGCCATGAAATTAAAAGATACTTGCTCCTTGGAAGAAAAGCTATGACCTACCTAGACAGCATATTAAAAAGCAGAGACATTACTTTGCTGACTAAGGTCCATCTAGTCAAGCCTATGGTTTTTCCAGTAGTCATGTATGGATGTGAGAGTTGGACTATAAAGAAAGCTGAGTGTCAAAGAATTGATGCTTTTGAACTGTGGTGTTGGAGAAGACTCTTGGGTGTCCCTTGGATTCCAAGGAGATCCAACCAGTCCATCCTAAAGGAAATCAGTCCTGAATATTCATTGGAAGGTCTGATGTTGAAGCTGAAACTCCAATACTTTGGCCACCTGCTGCGAAGATGACTCATTGGAAAAGACCCTGATGCTGGGAAAGATTGAAAGTGGGAGGAGAAAGGGACGACAGACGATGAGATGGTTGGATGGTATCACCGACTCAATGGACATGAGTTTGAGTAAACTCCAGGAGTTGGTGATGGACAGGGAGGCCTGGCGTGCTGTAGTCCATGGGGTCGCAAAGAGTTGAACAGGACTGAGCGACTGAACTGAACTGGGTTAAATGAATAATATAAACATTCATTTCATGTTATTTTTTTAAATTTTGGTAAAGAATACATAAAACATAATACACATTTATCATCTTAACTGTTTTTAACATACACCTCCTTTATTCTCCTGAAATGAAAGTTATAGATAATACAACTTATCTACAGGAATAATTTTAAAAAATCAATACAATGGCCTAACTCTAATGTGAAGGATAAGAGAAACGAATCTATTTGGGGGGAAAAATGTATTTCAACTTATGGCTGGACATGAGTACTTGAAGACAAAGTAATCAGGTGCTTGAATACATATGCAGAATCACCTTTGATGGAGTTGCTACTAATGCAGAGAACTAACTCAAATTCTAGCAAATTATTGCCATCAGAGATGTGATTTTCTGAAATGCAACAACTGTTCTGTTCCAGCAAAGCAAAGTACAATGTTTTATCTACATGATTCCATTTTTGTGAAACTGAGCATCAATTTAAATGGAGCAAAATGTATATGCATATATGGAAACTGTAGTTAGATTCTAAGCTCAGAGACCAAAAAATTACTCTAGGTTCCTCTTGACTTCTAAATATCCCATTGGATATTCATTTAAGTGAAAAATCTATCTACAAGTTCATATACATTGAGCAGAGCTGTCTACTGCATGGTAGGACATCTCGTATCCCTGTACACCCTGTGTGCCTGTGGGAGGTGGGTGGCCTCCTCCAATCCCTGGGACAGCCCAAAGCCTCCCTTCTGTTTTCCCACACTCTGCCTCAGAGGCTGCAGAGCCCCCACTGAGACGCAGCCCTATTGTATTGTAAGAAACACAAGGCGCTTGTCCCAAAGGTGCAGCGTTCAGTGGGCTTCCCAGCTTCCTTTTCTGGAGGTCCATCCATGGCTTTCAGTTCCTCATCACGAGGCTAGTCCTCTGATTCAGCACTGACCACTCCCCAGAGAGCACCAGGAACCTAGATGGCAGTTCTTCCAGAACCTCAGACACAGCAGACTCAGCTTCTTCCCTTCAAAGCCATGCCCTGCCTTGACACCCAGGTTTCTGGGTTGCCCATGCCTTCTCGGAACCAGAAACTTCTTTTCGTCTCCCTCCAGCGTTGCTCCTCGTCCTAACAGAAGGGTTAGGTGGTGGTCCCACCTCGTAGTTCCATGGCACATTTTTCATCAAGAGCTTTGTTCTTTCAAACACATACTCGGAATTTCAGCATACCCTTGCCTTCCTCTGGGCACATTCTGTCACAGGTTGAGACAGAGATCAAGTTAGACACAGCCTCTTCTAACAAAAAGTCGAAGACCACCTCAGAGATAAAGGTGGATTTTATCTAAGGGCACTTACCAACAGCTGAAGAGGAAACTGGCATGAAATCCCAAGCATCCGTTTGGAGGCTCTCCCCCATCTCCACCCTTAAAAAATTTAAAAGAGAAAGCTCATTTCTCAAATTGTTTCTTCTGAATATAGAACCTACTTGAAACAAAGTTTAACCTTTCTGGGGTTCAAGTTCATTTATTCTTTGCATACACAAATGCAGCAACTTCTTTATTTCTAAGAACAAAGCCTTGTTGAAAAGAAAAATGTCTCTAAAGTCTCCTTGGACATCAAATAATTCTTCAGAGGAAACGCTTTGATGAGTAAAGTGTAAATGAGTAAGAAACATACGGATTAGATTTCTCATATAGTACACATGGATTTAAGAATTAAGAGGAAAAATATTTTTGGAAAATATGGTTTGGATTTGGATTCTGCCTACTCCGTAGACACTGCTGAAGTTAAAAGAAGACGAATTTTTCCCTGTGTCTCGCTCCCCACCTTCAGCCTCAGGGGTTACCAATCGTTCTTTCTAAAGAGTAACATCAGATTGAATAAAGGCCAAGAAGGACTTTTAAACAGGTAATTCACAGATCACTATTTAAGAACCAAATATTATTTGTAACAGATTCTCTTCCATCACATGGGTTCTAAAGTGTTTTTCAGAAATACTTGGCCAGTGCAGCTCAGTAACCAGAAGGGACTCTGAGCCCTGTGTTTCAGTGACCGGAAAACACCGCCTTCTGTAAGCCAGACTTTGTGGCTGGCAATCGCATTTCAAGGAGGCCCCTTCCTACCCTTGGGGAGATGATTTTCACCAGTGGTGGCCTTGACGTGACCTTGTGCATAAACCACAAGTTGAGCCCAATGGAGAATGCTTTCTTTTAGTCAGCAGAAGCTTTTTCACAGTATAGATAAGGGATTAAGTGGCATTAGGGATATGACAGCAGTTAACACTGGAAGTGGCACATGGAAGTGTGCATTACATGGTAGCTCTGTCTGAAAAATCTGAGAATCGTCTCCTATGCCCTCCGAGGATGGGAGCTACTCATCCCATATGGCCCTGCTAAGGGGCGGAGGACCTGCCTGTAAGTACTGGGAACTCCACTTCCCTGCCACTGACCCACACTAGATAGTGAGTCTCCATCCAGAGGATCTTATCTGGGCCTACAGAGATTTCTATTGTCCAGTCACTGGGCTGGGTGGAACACAGAGTAAGCCCTAGGTCAGCCCCCTTTTCCTTGAGCACAGTTCAGTTCAATTTAGTCACTCAGCCGTGTCTGACTCTTTGCGACCCCATGGACTGCAGCACGCCAGGCCTCCGTGTCCATCACCAACTCCTGGAGTTTACTCAAACTCATGTCTATCGAGTCGGGGATGCCATCCAACCATCTTATCCTCTGTCGTCCCCTTCTCCTCTCACCTTCAGTCTTTCCCAGCATCAGGATATTTTCCAATGAGTCAGTTCTTCACAGCAGGTGGCCAAACTATTGGAGTTTCAGCTTCAACATCAGTCCTTCCAATGAATATTCAGGACTGATTTCCTTTAGGATGGACTGGTTGGATCTCCTTGCAGTCCAAGGGACTCTCAAGAGTCTTCTCTAAGACCACAGTTCGAAAGCATCAGTTCTTCGGCGCTCAGCTTTCTTTACAGTCCAACTCTCACATCCATACATGACAATTGGAAAAACCATAGTTTTGACTAGACAGACCTTTGTTGGCAAAGGTCCTTGTGCACAGAAAGGAAGGCAAATGAAGCAGAGCAAGTAGAGACGAGAGGCTGCTCCTCCTTTTCCAAACCAGTATCTCATCCTCCCAAGTGGGCTTTTATATCAAACATCTTTATTGAGATATGATTCATGTGCCGTATAACTCATGCATTTAAAGTATGCAACTCAATGGCTTTTTGTATATTCCCAGATATGTGTAATCATCATCACAATCAATTTTAGAATATTTTCACCATCTCAAAAAGACCCTCCCCATTTCTCCTCTCTTCCTATCACCCTCTCCCCCTGGCCCTAGGCAACAACCGATCTACTTTTGTAAATTTTCCTGTTCTAGACTTTCATATGAATAGAATCATATGATATGGGGTCTTTTGTGACCAGCTTCTTACATTCAACATAATTTTTTTTAGGTTTATCCACGTTGTATCAGAACTTCAACCTTTTTATGGCTGAACAATATTCTACCATATGGACGCATGTGCGTGTGTGTGTGTTAAGTTGCTTCAGTTGTGTCCAATTCTTTGCGACTCTATGGGCTGTTGACTGCTAGTCTCCTCTGTCCATGGAATTATCCAGATGAGAATACTGGAGTGGGTTGCCATGCCTTCCTCCAGGGGGTCTTCCCCACCCAAGGATCGAACCCATGTTTTCTACAGCTCCTGCATTGCAGGACCATGTGGTTACACCATATTTGTTTATCCATTCAACAGTTTCTAGGCATTTGGTCCATTTCCACCTGTCAGTCATGGTGAACAGTGTTGTTATGAACCTTCACGTGTCCCAAGTATGTCTGACCCTGCTTTCTCTCCATCTCTTCTGTCTCTGCCTTGGTCTAAAGCATCACCTGCAAGATTCCCATTTCATCTCACCACTCCACCCTTTGCCCTCTCCAATCTACTTTCCATCTGACCTCCAGAATGACCTTCTAGATATACAAATCAGCTGATGTCACTCCCTAGTGTAAAACTCAATGGATTTCTATTGTGTTAGAGAAGAAATCCAGGATTCATTCTGTGATCAACAAGGTTCTGTGAGGTCAAGCCCACCATGACACTCCTTCTCTCCAGTTATACCCCCATCCCACTCACCTTCTCCAGGCTCATGGCCTTCTCTTACTTGCTTAACACAACCTTCCCTCATCCTGGAATTCCACATGGCTGATAGACATAGAGGAAAAGAACAATGGGAAAGACTAGAGATCTCTTTAAGAAAATTAGAGATACGAAGGGAACATTTCATGCAAAGATGAGCTCGATAAAGGACAGAAATGGTCTGGACTTAACAGAAGCATCATGAGAAACGCTGGACTGGAAGAAACACAAGCTGGAATCAAGATTGCCGGGAGAAATATCAATAACCTCAGATATGCAGATGACACCACCCTTATGGCAGAAAGTGAAGAGGAACTAAAAAGCCTTTTGATGAAAGTGAAAGAGGAGAGTGAAAAAGTTGGCTTAAAGCTCAACATTCAGAAAACAAAGATCATGGCATCCGGTCCCATTACTTCATGGGAAATAGATGGGGAAACAGGGGAAACAGTGTCAGACTTTATTTTGGGGGGTTCCAAAATCACTGCAGATGGTGACTGCAGCCATGAAATTAAAAGACGCTTACACCTTGGAAGAAAAGTTATGACCAACCTAGATAGCATATTGAAAAGCAGAGACATTACTTTGCCAACAAAGGTCCATCTAGTCAAGGCTATGGTATTTCCAGTGGTCATGTATGGATGTGAGAGTTGGACTATGAAGAAAGCTGAGCACCGAAGAATTGATGCTTTTGAACTGTGGTGTTGGAGAAGACTCTTGAGAGTCCCTTGGACTGCAAGGAGATCCAACCAATCCATTCTGAAGGCGATCAGCCCTGGGATTTCTTTGGAAGAAATGATGCTAAAGCTGAAACTCCAGTACTTTGGCCACCTCATGCGAAGAGTTGACTCATTGGAAAAGACTTTGATGCTGGGAGGGATTGGGGGCAGGAGGAGAAGGGGACGACAGAGGATGAGATGGCTGGATGGCATCACTGACTCGATGGACGTGAATCTGAGTGAACTTCGGGAGTTGGTGATGGACAGGGAGGCCTGGCGTGCTGCGATTCATGGGGTTGCAAAGAGTCGGACATGACTGAGCGGCTGAACTGAACTGAACTGAACAGAAGCAGAAGATATTAAGAAGAGGTGGCAAGAATACACAGAAGAACTGTACAAAAAAGATTGTCATGACCCAGATAATCACAATGGTGTGATCACTCATCTAGAGCCACAGATCCTGGAATGTGAAGTCAAGTGGGCCTTAGGAAGAATCACTACGAACAAAGCTAGTGGAGGTGATGGAATTCCAGTTGAGCTATTTCAAATCCTGAAAGATGATGCTGTGAAAGTGCTGACTCAATATGCCAGCAAATTTGGAAAACTCAGCAGTGGCCACAGGACTGGAAAAGGTCAGTTTTCATTCCAATCCCAAAGAAAGGCAATGCCAAAGAATGCTCAAACTACTGCACAATTGCACTCATCTCACATGCTAGTAAAGTAAAGCTCAAAATTCTCCAAGCCAGGCTTCAGCAATACGTGAACCGTGAATTTCCTGATGTTCAAGCTGGTTTTAGAAAAGGCATGATAGCCAAGAACATTGTTTAGAAGGAAATATTTTTAAATAAGAATGTAAAGGAAGGAACCAATTCATCCATAAGTTGCTTACTGTGTAATTGGAAAATCTCTCTATTAGTCCTATGTAGGTGGACGAAATGGTTGGATGGCATCATCGACTCAATGGACATGAGTTTGAGCAAGCTCCAGGCAATGGTGAAGGACAGGGAAGCCAGGCATGCTGCAGTTCATGGGGTCACAAAGTCGGACATGACTGAGCAACTGAACAACAGCAACAAAAAGGTTTAAGTTCACTCTGACTGCAACTACAGAAATGGAAGACACTGTTTTCCTAAGAAATTAGAATATCCTATTCATTTGATCTCTTACAGCTATTACTATCTCTATTTTATAGATGAGGAAATGGGGTCCCAGAGAGAAACTTGCTCAAGGTCACACGGCCAAGAAATAGAGCCAAGATTTGAACACATGCCTGTATGAGTCTGAAGTGTGAGTGTGTGGTCATCAGACCACCACTGATCTCTCTTAATAGTCCTTCACCATTTATTAAGTTCCCAATTAAGACAAATCTCTAAACTAGGCTTTAAAGAGGCCCTAAAATAAGAAAGAGCTCATCCATAGGGAATGACCAAAGAATGATTTTAAATAAGTATCTATATATGATGTTCTAGATATATACTTTAAATAAGTATAAATATGAGTGGAAGCTGAATATCTATGAACTGACTACATATAGAAGAGAACAATAAACAGTCTAGCTGAGACAGAATCATGGACTCTAGAGCTGGAAGGTATCTGGGGAGTCAGCTAATCCTATCACCCACCCGAAGCAGAAATCTCTTACACAGAATCTGTGGTGGTGCCATGGCCAACCTGAAGCTAGCCAAGCCCATATCTTTGTTTTCCAGCTTCAGTTATTATGGAGTTCTTACTTTTCATCAGCCAAATCTACCTCCTTTGGGGGGATTTTCCCACTGGTTCAGTCTCTCTGTTGGATCTATACCCAATAAATCACCTTTCTAATTTCTCCAACTGCCCTTCTTCACATGGAAGAAAGAGAAGAGAAGCATACAGTGACCACCCACCCTGCTCCAGGACCATCAAAATAACCCCACAAAATGGGGAAGATGATTTCTTACTGAAGGGCTTTGAGGCTAAGAGTTCTTGAGAAATTTGTCCAAGGTTATACAGCCCAGTTTGATTCCTGGGTTGGGAAGATCCCCTGGAGAAGGGAAGGGCTACCCACTCCAGTATTCTGGCCTGGAGAATTCCAGGGACTGTATAGCTCAGCCAAAAATAACAAATAAATAAATAAAAATTTAGAAGTAGATTTTCCATGTGGTGATAAAATGTTGAACATTTCAGAAGACAGGGCAGAGTCTTGAGACATTTCATTCTAGACCCCTCGCAGGTGACTATTAATCAGTTAATTAATGCTCTTCAGGTACAGGTGTCTACCTGGCTCTGATCCCAACAGGTATTTTTAAATCCACCTTTCTCCACCTCCTTCAGAGCTGATTTTTTTTTTTTTAAAGCCTTAACAAATTACTTTGCTGAAATTTATCCTAAACATTCTTCTCCAAGTGTGTTCTGTGGACCATTTGCTTCAGGGGATAATATTAAATACGTTCTTTGCTGCAGACCTTCTCAGAGTCTTTAATGAGCTAACGTGCATGGTGACTCTCAAAAAGGAACTATACTAGCACCCTGGTTTCTCAAAGGTGAGGTGGTTTTTTAAATTTTTTTTAAATCTCTTTTTTTTTATCTTAGGTGGGGTTTATGCTGTGTTTTTTGCTCATTTGTGATATTCCCTTGATCTCCCAATCTTGTAATCCTGTGAAAATAGGACACATTAGCTTGCATGGCTTGTTTATTGAACTTCTGTTAATGCCCAGTGATTAATGTGTTCTTCAGAAAGTATGGACACAGGCCATCTTTAATAACCTACTCTAGAACTTTACTGTGCTTTCATACCAAGCTTGTGCATCGACAGTTTTCAAAAGTCTCTTTCCTCCTCTCTCTTAAATGACACTTTCTTTTTTTCTCCAGGTTTAACCCACAACAGCTCTGAAATTCAGCACCATGATATTTACATGACATTTACCTAGAGATGACATTTTTAATACAGTTAGGTGCCATCTCGGGCTTCTGTTCCCTCCTACTAATGCATACTCTGTCTTTTCCAGGCTGAATATCATTCTGTTGATGGAGACTATATAAAGTAAATATAAATCACTCAGCCTTTTAGTCAAGGCAGATTCCTAACTACCCTGCCTCAGACTTTCATGTTTTCGTTGACTTCCTGGATCTCCTCTAATTCAAATCATTTTCTTCTAAACCTAGCTGGAGTATCCCTCACTTCATTCAGCTCTTTTCTGGCTAACCACATCTCTCCCTCCCTTCATTTCTTTGTCATGCCTGTATTGACTTGTCCTGTTTTCTATATCATCTACTCATTGAAGAATTCTTTCATCCAAAACATATTTTCTGAGTGCTGTTGGGGTAAGTGTTGGGTATCTGAGAGTGGACAAACCAAAAATAATCTGGAAGTTAATAACTTTGGCAGGGAAGACAGCTGTTGAATAAGAACTAAGAATTACAAAAGGAGATGGATGGTGCAGTGGAGCAGATAATCTAGGCTGAGTGTCAACAAAGGTCTTCCTGCCCAAGTGTTGTCTGAGAATATAAGGATGTGGGTGAATTTTCTAGAGAAATAATGGGGAACAGGATGTGACGGGGAAGACATGATGAATATTCAAGTAAGAAAAATAGGTCAGAATGGCTGAAGTATAGAGATGGGGTGGGGGTGTGTGCAGGAGGGCCTGAACTTGACTTCGATAAACTTGATTTGACATAATAAAGAGTTAATAGATATCACAAAAGGACCTGCAGCAGAGAAGGACATCATCAGATGGAACTCTTTTTCCAAACAGGAGACACTGTTCTTTTGCTTTCCCTCTTTGCTTTATGTATATGACTTTCAAAAGCTCTCCCTACCGTCATTTGAAAAGTTGTTCTCAGCACTTCCCAAGCTCCTCAGATCACCCCAGGCTTTGGCCACTCTGAATACTCTAATTTTATGGGAGTTTTGCCACCTTTTCATCAGCACCCTCAGTGCACCTTTGTGCACTCTATTTTTGTACATGTGCTTTAAAATTCTAAACCTGTTAGTCAGTGATAGAAGGCTTCAGAGAGTGGAGTCGGATTCTGAAGGTGAGAAGTTCCGAAGGTGAGAAAAGTGATGGGGTGAGGGGAAAAGAAGCTGGTATAAAGGATAAGTCCCCTAAATGCATGCACCTGGGCTGCTGCACAAGCCACACACGGTTCATCTTCTTCGGTGGCTTGTGGGAGGATAAGGAGTACTGGGCAGGAAAGTTAAGTTGCAGCAGGGTTCTGGAGGCAGCCTGAAGCCTGGCCCTGGTGCAGCCAGCTGTGTGACCCTGGCAAGTGGCTTCACTACTCTGTGCCTAGGTGGCTTTTTTTTTTTTTAATCCAATTGTTTTTCTAAATTGTGGTAAAATATACATAAAATTTACCATCTTAGTCATCAAGTGCACAGATTAGTGGTTTAAAATAAACTCATAATGTTTTGTTAACATCACTGTCATTCATTCACTCCCACAACCCTTTATGTTGTAAAACTGAATTCTGCTCCCATTAAACAACGATTCTCCATCTTCTCCTCCCCCAAGTCCCTGGCAACCACCATTCTACTCTCTGTCCCTATGGTTTTGTCTACTCTAAGTACCTCGGGTAAGTGGACTCGTACGGAATATTCATCCTTTAGTGACTGCCTTATTGCATTCAGCATAATGCAGGATTCCTTCCTTAAAAAAAAAAATGTTTATTTATTTGTTTTATTTTTGGCTGCACTGGATCTTCATTGCTGCATGCAGGCTTTCTCTACTTGCAGCTAGCAGGGGCTACTATTTGTTGTCGTGCAAAAGCATCTCATTGCATTGACTTCTCCTGTTGCAAAGCACAGACTCCAGGTATGTGGACTTCAGTAATTGCAGCAGGTGGGCTCGATAGTTGTGACTCCTGGGCTCTGAAGTGGAATCTTCCTGGACCAGGGATTGAACCTTTGTCCCTTGCATTGGCAGGCAGATTTTTATCTACTGCGCCACCAGGAAAGCAGGATTCCTTCCTTTTAGTTAAGGCTATGGTTTTTCCAGTAGTCATGTATGGATGTGAGAGTTGGACTATAAAGAAAGCTGAGTGCCAAAGAATTGATGCTTTTGAACTGTGATGTTGGAGAAGACTCTTGAGAGTCCCTTGGACTGCAAGGAGATCCAACCAGTCCATCCTAAAGGAAATCCAATATTCATTGGAAGGACTGACGCTGAAGCTGAAACTCCAATACTTTGGCCACCTGATGTGAAGAGCTGACTCATTTGAAAAGACCCTGAAGCTGGGAAAGATTGAAGGTGGGAGGAGGAGGGGATGACAGAGGATGAGATGGCTGGATGGCATCACCGACTCAATGGACATGAGTCTGAGTAAACTCCCAGAGTTAGTGATGGACAGGGAGGCCAGGAGTGCTGCAGACCATGGGGTCCCAAAGAGTTGGACATGACTGAGTGACTGAACTGAACTGAATATTTCACTGTATGTACATACCAAGATTTTGCTTACCCATTCATCTGTCAATGGACTCTTGGGATACCTCTGTGTCTTAGCCATTGTGAACAGTGCTTCTGTGAACATGGATGTACAGGCATCTCTATGAGTCTGCTTTCAGTTTTTGGATATATACCCAGAAGTGTAATTAACTGGATCATATGGTAATTCTATTTTCACTTTTTGGAAGATCCACCATACTGTTTTCCAGCAGTTACACCATTTTACATTCCCACCTACAGTGCACAAAAATGGTTTCCACATTCCTCACCAACACTGATTTTGTTTTGCTTTGTTTTTTGGATAGTGGGCACCTTGATGGGTATGAGGGGGACCTTGGTGCCTTGACATACGAACTACAGGAGTACAACCATTGGCTGACCCTGAGCCCCTCCTCCAAATGTCTGATTCCTCTCTCTGCACATGTATGTGTTACAACATGAAACTTAAATCATGCGGGCTCTGAGCCATCCAGCCCACCACCTCCTTCTTGAACAGTCTGCAAGTCAGAAGCTGGACTGCAGAAACAGCACCTGAGAGCAACTCTCTTTGGACTGGAAAAGAGGTGAAAACATGTGCTTCTGGGTCATTTCCTCATCATCTTTTAATAAAACCTGTCTACTGGCTTCAACCAGCAGAAGGGCTTGGCTGGCTGGTTATGGGGATGGTAACCTTGCGGAACAGAGGTTGCCCTCTTCCTGCAGCCAAGCGAGTGATTCTTTTTTGGCTCAGTTAACCCTGGAGGGAAGTCAGGTTCACCTAGACGCCTGCTCACAAAAGGCGGATGCTCCACATGGGGGCAGTTTTCTTGAGGAAACGTATATTCGAAAACCACATAAGCGCTTTCTTCAGGGGATAAAACATTCTAACTCAATGGTCTGCCATTGCGTGTTTGGAAAGCTTGTGGGGAGCAGATGCGAGGGGGAAGAACATTTGCGTTAAAAAGCAAAAACAGTTCCCCAAACTAAACTGGTCCCAGGAGGGTAAAGTTAGCAGGATGAAAGATAATTATTTCAACTTGGGGGAGAGTCACCAACAGAAGTGCCTTTTTGCTGCAGCTCCTTCCTCATTAAAGCAGTTACCAGGCATGGCAAGATACGGAAGGAGGGACATCTTTCCTAGACACACAGCAGACGCAGTTGCTGGCAGCCCAGACTCTGTGGCTCCGGAAAGAACCCCCACGAACACCGCGGTCACCATCTGAAAACCAGAGGTGCTGTGGCTCCATCAGGAAGGAAGCAGCTTACACGGGAGCAGGAATGCCTCTGTGTCACATCCAGGCAGCTCCTTATGGGGAGAGAACCACAGGACTGGAAAACTGGGGGCCCGCTTCTGCGACCTGGCAAGGCACCCGCTTGCAACACCCTCTATTGGCGACCCGTTGCCAGCGGGAGGAGCCAGGGCTGCAGAGTGGGCAGGAGAGGGGCCCAGGAGCTCCACTCTTGGCTTTGGGGGAATCTCTGGATGGATTAGGTTGCCCCTGATGTGATGGATGCTGAGGCCCCAACAGAAGCTCATCCATGAGAGAACAGGAGGGGCCTGGCTGGCGAACCGGGCCCCCCAGGAACAAGAACTGGGTCTGGGGAAAGGCTGGATCTGAGGCTTGAACATTCAATGGACTCCCTGGCGCTGGCCCAGTCTCCTGCTCTGGGGATGGTATGGTGGTGCCAGCTGGCTGCCCACATGGGGACACTGCGACTATGGGATGGGGACTGACAAGGGGTCCTGGCCCAGTGGACAGTTGCTCTGTGCGGCGGGGCACCTGAATCAGAGTGCTCCACGACTGATGGAATCTCTCAGTTCTCTGACTCACGACGTGGAACAAATCCCTGAATGTTCTTAGAGTGCTTAAGTGGGGTGGGAAAAAACCGCAGGGGGAAAGGCTACATTTCCTGCTGATAATGGCAGTTTGAGCAGTTAACTGGAAGAATCCAAGATGTGGTTTATTTTCCCCAGCAGGTGAAGCACAAGTCGTACTTGGCTCCAGTGGAGGTAGGTTTATTGCAAAGTTGGTGATGCTTCCACTTTCCAGCCCTCTTTCACCTGGCCTCTTCCAAGCCCCCCGCCCCAGGAGGTAACCTAGAGCTGGGGCCATATGGCATTTGCTTTTTTAAAACTCAAATATTGGAAGTAAGAGCTTTACATATTAATTTTTTCTAAAACAGCTCTACAATTCTGAATCCCCAAATGGAGTGCCCCACAAAACTTTCTGAGCTTTAAGTTATATGGATGAACCAGGATCCAAGGGAGAGAATCAGACCATTTTTCTGGAGTTTACAATATCAAAACAAATCCTAAGCAGGAGAGTGGGTGCCTTTGGTACCTATAGTCTGCACCCCTCCCCTGCATGTTGAGAAGCAAAAAGTGATCCCTAGTCATCACCTTCAAAGGAAAGATGTTCTAAGAAACTTGAAAATAAGGTATTTTCTGATTAACACTCCAAAGGGGCTCTACCAATTTCCACTGTTGGTGGAAGTTTAAAGAGAAAAAAACAAAAAAGGAAGCAAGGCAGCCCTCCAAAACGCCAGGGTGTCGGCCCAAAGATAAAAACACTAGCTGAAGAAGTGGAGACAGGTCTATCATGTCTGGAGGGAAATGAAAATTTAAACAAGGTGTCACTACATATCCCTACATCAGAATGGCCAAAATCCAGAACACAGACACCACCAAATGCTGGCAAGGATGCCGACAGGAACTTTCATTCATTGTTGGTGGAAGTGCAAAATGGTACGGCCACTTTGGGAGACAGTTTGGTGGCTTCTCATAACATTAAATACATTCTTACCATATCATCTAGCAACTGCCCTGCTGGGATTTACTCACAGAAGCTGAAAATGTATGTCTGTACAAAAAACCACACACAAATGTTTATAGCAGCTTGACTCATCATTACCCAAACTGAAGCAACCAAGATGTCTTCAAGTAGGTGAGTGGATAAGCAAACTGTGGCCCATCCAGATGACAGAATGGTAGTCAGCCCTAAATGATAAATGAGCTATCAAGCCATGAAGGAATCTTCAGTGCAAGTGAAAGGAGTCAATCTGAGAAGGCTATATACTGAATGATTCCAACTATACAACATTCTGGAAAAGGCAAAAACTATGGAGACAATAAAAAAAAGGTCCATTGTTGCCTGAAATCCTGGAGGGAGAAATGAATGGTCAGAGCACAGAGGATTTTTGTGTGTGTGCTTAGTCACTCAGTCATGTCCAACTCTTGTGACCCCATAGACTGTAGCATGCCAGGCTCCCTGTCCATGGAATTCTCCAGGCAAAAATACTGGAGTGGGTTGCCATATTCTTCTCCAGAATACCAGCAGTGCTGAAACAAGCTGCTTAGCCCATTTAAACACCTGCCTGTGAGGTTCTGGGATACTAGCCCTGTAACTACTTGGGTTTTGGCAAATCAGACAAGCCAAGTTTTTATTTCCCTTCTATTTAATAAAAGTTTAAGAAAAAGAAAGAAGGTAATTGATGCCTTCAGGCTAGGCTTAATCTGGCAAAAGTAATTCCTGATAAAACCTAGGATTTTCCTAAACCCGTCCAACCACGGTTTCTTAGAGTATGTTAGCATTTGTCAAACCCTTTCAGGAAGCTGATACCTTTAGCATATAAGAGCCATGTTTTGACCAGAGCCCTGCCTCTTGTTCTCTTGCAAGAAAGAGAATAGCAAACAGCATCAGCTTCTGTTTTTGACGTCTTCACCACAGCACTAGAGAATAGAATGGGTATGTAAAAAGACAAAAACAAGGAAAAGGTATGTTCCCAGGCTTATTTTTCGTAGCAACTACACTGGCTCCGGTTGAATAACAAATTGTCCTGGAATTCTTCGTGTTGGAACAAACACATCAGCTCCTGGTTATGCCTTCGTCACTGCTCAAAGTACCACACACTTTAACCTTCCTACTCTTTCCATAGGGCTGGGTTTGTCCTGCATCCAGGAAACTTTATATGTTGTCTAAACTGAGCATCCCAGCAGGCTGCAAAGCAGATTCAGAATGCTGGCCAGTTTCTACCTGAATCCACACCACCAAGGGCAATGGAATTACTCTGTATGATGCTAAAATGGTGGGAATCTGTCAATTACACGACTGTCTAAACCCACAGAGTGTACACCACCAAGAGTGAACTCTGGGTGATCCTGACGTGTCTGTGCAGGTCATCAACTGTAACAAACATCCCACTCTGGTGGGGGACGCTGATAATGGGGGAGGCTATGCATAAGGAGGGGCAGGGGGTACCTGGGAACTCTATCTTCTGCTCAGTTTTTCAGTAAGCCAAAAAGTCCTCTTGTAGAAAAATTTAACAGTGGAGGCAGCAGAACTGCAGACCCAAAGGCAGGCCAAGATGCACCCGGACAAGAGGACTCCGTACAGGATTCCCGTGAAACCAGAAATGGAGCAGATGTGGGTCCATCCTGGAAGGGGTGATCTGTGGCCCCTGGCCCACAAACCCACTCACTCTCAGGCTCATTCACAGTATTTTCTGAGCACCTGCCATGGTCAGGCGTTGGTGATAGATACTGTTTGGAGCCTGGACTGAGTCCGGGAGACTGGAGAGAGCCCCCTACTTCGAGGTGGACAGCACACAGGGAAGGAGCATGGCCGTGCACATCGGGGATCGGGGGAGCTGCACAGAGCACAGAGCATCTGAGCTGAGCTTTGCAGGACCATGAAACGATCAGGCAGAGTGCAGAGGCAGGCGTTCCAGGTGCGTCACAGACACTGCACAGCCTGAAAGCACGGTGTGCTTGGTGGGCATTGGGAGTGGCAGGGATACCACAGTGCTATCAGTGGGGGGATGGGGCACCCTGGGTGCAGGGGGTAAGAGTTGATGCTGGACACATGGCTGGGTTGCCCCATCCTGATCCCTGAGATGCCAAGGAGTGTGGGCTCCATCTCAGACTCCTCACTCATTGGGTATTGGCCCCACTGCTTCTCTCTGGAAGGCCTCTCCTGTCTCTTGTCCCGTAAGCTTGGAGGGGTGAACCATGGCAAGCACCAAGCATGGTGTTCAGCAAATAGTTAGCATTCGTTTTTACTATTAATTATTTTGGCATGTGTGTATTTGACTTCTACGCAGAGCACATCATGAGGAATGCTGGGCTGGAGGAGGCACAAGCTGGAACCAAGACTGCCGGGAGAAACAACAATAACCCCAGATGTGCAGATGACACCACCCTTATGGCAGAAAGTGAAGAGGAACTAAAAAGCCTCTTGATGGAAGTGAAAGAGGAGAGTGAAAAAGTTGGCTTAAAGCTCAATATTCAGAAAATGAAGATCATGGCATCTGGTCCCATCACTTCATGGCAAATAGATGGGGAAACAGTGGAAACAGTGTCAGACTTTATTTTTGGGGGCTCCAAAATCACTGCAGATGGTGACTGCAGCCATGAAATTAAAAGACGCTTACTCCTTGGAAGAAAAGTTATGACCAACCTAGAGAGCATATTCAAAAGCAGAGACATTACTTTGCCAATAAAGGTCCGTCTAGTCAAGGCTATGGTTTTTCCAGCGGTCATGTATGGATGTGAGAGTTGGACTGTGAAGAAAGCTGAGCGCCGAAGAATTGATGCTTTGAACTATGGTGTTGGAGAAGACTCTTGAGAGTCCCTTGGACTGCAAGGAGATCCAACCAGTCCATTCTGAAGGAGATTAACCCTGGGATTTCTTTGGAAGGAATGATGCTAAAGCTGAAACTCCAGTACTTTGGCCACCTCATGCAAAGAGTTGACTCATTGGAAAAGACTCTGACGCTGGGAGGTACTGGGGGCAGAAGAAGGGGACGACAGAGGATGAGATGGCTGGATGGCATCACTGACTCGAAGGATGTGAGTCTGAGTGAACTCCAGGAGTTGGTGATTGACAGGGAGGCCTGGCGTGCTGCGATTCACAGGGTCACAGAGTTGTACACAAGTGAGCGTCTGAACTGAACTGATTTTGTCATGTAGGACAAAACTACTATCTGCCAGTCACATTAGCATCTCAACAACAGAGCAGTTGGGTGATGCCAACACACTAAATACGAAGAAATTTATTTGGAAAAACTGAACGTTCTTTTCACCTCTCCCAGCCTGAGCAGCTACTCAGTAGATTTTCTCAAGTGAGATACAACTGTTTGCAGTGATTTTTCAGACGACATCAGGTGTGTTCATGGTGGTATGACCATAGTGGCAAAGATGTTTTAACAGTCAAGGACTGGGTTAAGACAAGTGCGAAAGGTTGAGGCAATGAGTCCAGGGTATGATGCCACCTTTTTGTTTTTTTTTTCCTTTGGCCAACCTTATTACACACCTTTGGTGATGGTTCACAACCCTGGCCATCTTCGCAGCAGCATACAAGAAGTTGTGTGTACACCACTAGTCTAAACTTGAAAGGCAATTCTGCTGTTCACAGCAACATTATCTGGAAAACCAGTTGACAATACAAGTTGATTTACATGTCAGCATTCACATTTTGGAGGATTCTTTACTCTACAACTCTAACTATCTCATTTCTTTTTATAAGTTTGACTTACAAACCTTAGTCCAAATATAGGCTGGCGGTATTAGGTTCTCCAGAGAAAGAGAACCAACAGGATATATATATATATATATATATGAGGAGAGCTATTATAGGAACTGGCTATCACAGCTACGGAGGCCTACAAGTCCCACAACCTGCTATCTGCAAGCTGGAGAACCAGGAAAGCTGGTGCTGTGGTTCAGTTCAAGTTCAAAGGCCTCACTATGCATGGGGCAGGGGGATATAAATTCTAGTCTGGGTTTGAAAGCTGAGAACTAGGAGCAGCAATGTCCAAGGGAAGAAGAGGGATGCCTCACATCAAGCAGACAGAGAGCAGATTCTCCCTTTCTCTGTGTTTCTGTTCTATTCAGGCCCTGAACAGATTGCGTGAAGCCCACCCACCCACATCAGGTAGAGCTGCTTTACTCCATCTACGGATTCAAATGCCAGTCTCTTTCAGAGACACCCTCACCAACAACACATTCAAGAATACCATTTTGCTAGCTGTCTAGGCAGCCCTTAGCCCAGTCACAGTGACACACAAAAGTAACCATCAGTTGACATGTACATGTTCTATGGCTATCACTGCTAGGCTTATCGTTGACTTCTGTTGAAATTACTTAGAGGTACATACATAGTACCTTCTGGCAGAGACACAATTTTGAGGAATAGAACTGCATCTGAGGTTATCCTGGTGGTCAAAATGTATGCAACCTCCCCTTGGACATTTCTGAGAACTCTGGCCCTCTCCTCCACACCCTATGTGTGGCCTGGCAGATCCCATGCTAGATTTGGGCTTGGCATTTTGTGTATCAAATATGACCCAAAGAAAATGGAGAGAAGGCATGAAGGTGTGAGTGGGGGTGAAAAGGTGCGTGCAAGCCTATATATTTCTGTGGGTAGACACCCCTGTGAGCTCGAGCATCATTTTCTCATGCACCCTCCTCTGCTATTAGCACACTTCCTGACCAAAGAAAACACAATCCCATTGACTTTAATAGATGCTATGGTAGACTAGGGCTGTTCTAACAGTAGCTTGGGACCCTGGGTGTTTTCGTAGCTTTCACCCATCATTTTGTACTGGGGACATGGTTGCGTTTAAAGGCAGAAATGCTGAGGACAAGCACAGCCCTCTGAGGCACTGGATTCTGCAGAGGAGGGCAGCAGGAATTTATGCAGTGACCAGTGGCTCCGTCCTGCCTCAGTAGAGCAAGGAGCTGCTTCTGCCCTGCATGTGAAATTTAAACCAGGAGCGGACCCACTGCTGGAACGAAAATTCAAACCCAGCCACCAGCTGGTCTTCAGGATGAGTTTGAAGCTGTCTTTGATGATGGCACCAGCAGTGTTGCAAGTGGAAGTGAGAAGTCTGCTTCCAGTGAGTGAGCCGACCTAGACTGGTAAGAGGGACAGAGCGAGGACTTCAACAATCTTACAGGAAAGCCTCCTCCTAGAAAGTCAACACTGGGGGTGGGGTTTGCTAAGTGACACCACCAGGGGATGGTCTGGAGCAGAGCGACCAGACTGTGGTGATGTCACTGTGACCGATGTCACTGTGACCTAGGGTCCCGAACCTCTCAGTGAAGAGCAGCATGTCCACCTTGGACCAGTGAGTCATCACATGGGAAAGTGCTTCTTCTCATTGTGGAAAAACACCCTGTCCCAGTGGGACATTTCACGGTTATCTCTGCTCCCTAGGAAATACGTGCTGGTGGTGATGGGGAGTGGGTGGTGGTGAACCTAGCCCCTTAGAAATGAAAGCCATATGGATGCCGTATTTAAAGAAAAAAAACACAAAACACAACAAGCCAGGCCATTACATTATTGCTGACCATAGGAATTCAGTATTTATAATAGACATTCTTTCCCATACTTTGCTGTTTTTCAGAAGAGCCGAGGTTTATGGCCTGGCCAGGTTGTAAATCAAATTCCTGAGGGCAGAGGGAGCTGCTACACGCAGGAAGAATTGCCTTCCAACGGTTTGCAGAATGCATCAAAACATCAGCGAAAGAACCCACATGGCGAGAGGACCCTGCTTCAAGGAGCATATGACTCCGGTCATCCCTTCCACCAAGCACGAAACCAGCTGAAACCAAACCGAGGGTCAACGTCTGTGGTGGCCTGGAGGTTTGACCACCACTATGCAGCGAGCCCAGGAGCAGGGGAGGCAAAGGTGTTGGTGCCACCCGGGGCTTCTCATCATCCTTTTGTTGAGGCCGGCTGGGAGGGAGGCGGGCGGGGGGCATGGGTGCAGGCTCAGGGCTGGTAATAGGGCTTAAGACATGCACACGAGACTAAGGAGCCTGGAGTGGGAGAGACTGCGTTAGGCTCTGGGCTGATCTGACACCTCCGAGGGTGCTCTTGGTCAAGTCCTTAAGCCCCAAGACTCCAGAAAACAGGAATAACAGCAAACTCAGAGGATGGAAGAACACAATCACAGGGGCACGGGCAGGGGAGTGGGAGGGGCAGGTGTCTCAGGCGCCCCTTTCTCCTGGAGAAACACCCTTTTCTCCTGGAACTGCAAGGGCCGCTCTGGTACTCAGCTCTCTAGAAAGCCAGCTGAGCGCTGCGGTGGCCACTCGGGAGACACACAGGAAGAAGGGGGGGTTCCAAGAGCCCCCGTCCGGAGGTCTTTGGAAAGATCCCAGTCCCCTGCATGCCTGTGTCTGGAAGATTTGTGAGCAGTGGCCCTAGTGAACTCACCCCCCCCAGCTCCTGGCCTGGATTTCATCCAGACTGAGAAGGGAGAGGATTCTAGGCCTTCTGAAACCTGGGGAATCTTTGTAAGATTTTCCCGGGTTGCACCCATAATATCTCTAATCGCCTTGGGATGGATGTAGTTGGACTGATGAGACTGAGGAGTCAGGCGGGTGGGAACAGCAAGGTTTATGGTCCAGATTTTCCAGAATGGACTATTACACAAACCCTGCCTGCAATTCAACAACTGTAGTGAAGGCTACTGTAGGTAGACTTCAGACATGAGGATGCAATATTTTAGGTCCTGGTCTCAGGCTCATCTACCTTTCCTCTTTGAATGGCAAATAAACCTTATTGCCTGTGGTTGTAAAGCTACACAGGAGGCCCCTTGACTCAGCATCCAGAAAAGTGTGTCCCACACAGGGACACTGGTATCTGAGGGCTTGGGGAGTTCATGTGCAGGGTAAGGGGTGGGGAGGGCGGGAGGCCAGGCTCATGGAAGAAAACCTTCCTGCCATTTGGGGCGTTATCAATGCCCACAATTTGCAGGCAATGTTTTCAGACCGTTTGGATAACAAAACAAACAAAATTAATACCTGGGGCCCAAGAGGTTCAAGCCTGAGCCCAGAGTGGCTAAGGAGATTGGCTGGTGGGTGGCCTCAGCTGGAAAAGCAAAACTCTGAGGCAAATTCTATTTTCTGAATGATGTTCCTGTCCTCTCTGGGTTTATGAGAAGGGGATGGAAGAAAGGGAATGTCAAGGTGGACAGAACCGCAGATGAATTTCTGAAAGGGAGTAAAGGCAGTCTTTAGTAAATATAGGAGACAAGGAAGAGTTTTACATTTCAGCATTCCCACACACTGAATAAACACACACACACACACACACACCCAATGATTCCCCTCTTCTTTAGTAGACATTAATGAGTCCTTTAAATTCACAGAAGACAGCAAAATAAAAAAGCTGTATTTACTGCATCAAAGATAATATCAGAGTTCAATTAAAAAATCTGGTAACCATCACCTGTGATGGTCCTGGTATCAGGTTTAGAATGAACTGATAAAGTGAAATGCTGTAAAAACTTATTGTGGCCAAGCCACGAGAGTCTGCAGCCCTCAGTCTCAGCCATTACTAATGCTGAAACTCGCAAAGAACCCAATAATACAACCCTCGGAACATACACGCACAATGAAGGCAAGAGATGCCCTTGGAATAAAACACTAAAGAACAGAAGTCTCAGCTCTCCTCATAAGTTGATTTCAATCATAAAAGTGGGCACTACATTAAGGACTGCAGTCACCTAGCTGGGGCATCCCTGGTTCTCACAGCAATAAGAACTGTGTACATGAAGCCCACCTGGTGGACATGCGGTGGGCTGCCGTGGTCACTGAGCATAATTCACACAGCACAGAGCACCAGAGTTAATGCCCCTGTTTAGAGTGCGCAGTTCCCCTGGTTTCTAGTGGTTAAATATTTCTTCTCCACCCTGCATTTAGCTTTCTCCTGTAAGGGCCTGACCAAGTGTACTATTACCAACAAATAAGACAACCCAAGGGTCTGATTCCAAAGGGAGATCCCTGACAAAGGGAGGTATCACTTAAAGATGATGCAGAGTGGCTTCAGAGGGGGACCAGGAGGGCTGAGCCTGATGTCTTTGGTACAGAACTTTATTTCCCCTAGTTGAGTACTTTTCTCATGAACTCACTACAGAAGTGATCATAGTGAAAATAAGACTGGCATTTCGTCTTTTATCATCAAAATGCGTAAAACAGGTCAATGAAGTGTCTTAGCACTGCTGTGGGAACGATTTGCCCCAGGCTTTTACAAATGGTGAAAATAGACACAGGAAAGGCAGGGATAGGCCATAGAAAGACCTTTAAGAATGACAAAGAGGAAAAGGACGAAACACTTGGGGCTTCCCTGGTGGCTCAGTGGTAAAGAATACGCCTGAGATGCAGGGAACACACATTCAGTCCCCGGGTCGGCAAGATCCCCTGGAGGAGGAAATAGCCACACATTCCAGTATTCTTGCCTGGAGAGTTCCATGGACAGAGGAGCCTGGCGGGCTACAGTCCATAGTCTCAAAGAGTCGGACATGACTTAAGACACTGAACAAGAACAACAAAACATTTGATGTGATGCTACTTACAGAGAAATATACATACAGCATTCTATGAGGATCACCTCCAAAACAATGTCTTATAACAGGGCATTTTGTAAATGACAAAGGTGAGATCACTTGCAACCGAATCGTTTTTGATATTACATGACAACTCAGATCTCCTTCCATCAAGGTGAAGCCTAATTTCCTAGAAACGGGTGGAAAAAGTAGAGTCAGAGCTTCTAGGAGGAGCGGCAGTTGTGGTTCTGGCCGGCCAAGGGAAGCACTGGTTTTGGAACCACTGTAGCAAGAGCTCTCACTGAAAGGGGAAACAGAAGTTTCATGGCAAAGAAAGGGCGTGGAAAGCATCTGGGAACTTTCCTGGCCATTCTGTACAAGGCTATGGAGGAACAATGTCTCATGTGTGCTCCGCGCTTCCAGGTCACACCACGTTGGGCAGGGCCTCCTTGAGAGCAGCCTTGGAGAAGCAACCCCTTCCTTAGCTAGACCAGCTACTGGTCAGATGAACCTGGAGATGCTCAGGGACGTGGCCCAGCACGAGGAAGTGGAATTGAACACTATGTCCAGGATACACATTCTGTACCTTCAAGCTCTCAGAGAAGCCAAACAAAACACACTCACCTAACTTCCGAAGTAAGACAAGTGTTACACGGTGCCTGTTTAAGACAGTGATGGAAGCTCAAACGGATCTACAGAGCGGGCGCCTCTTGGCTTCTCTTTGGGACTTTAATTGGAAGGATGCGGCTGCTGTTCTAAGAGCACGTGCACGCTGAGAGTTGCGGCCGGCACGGCGACCCCCGCAGCCCCCCGTGCCAGCCCAGCGGCTGGCGACACTTCTCTGGAGCAAGTCAGCGTGGGCTCTCAACCCAGTGGCTGTCAGAGGCCCAGGGCACAGGAAGTGACCTGAGCTTTGAATGACTCATTTAACCCCTCCACCCCGGAATTCTTTGCAGAAAAAGAAAAACATGACGGCTATGGTTAAAGATTTCCTTAAAGGAGGAAAAGGCATCGAAACCTTTGTGCTCTGTGAAAGGAGGGAACAAAGCGATTGGTTTCAGCGAGCTTATGAGAAAATCAACTGGGTACTGGTCACTTATTAGAAAAATCAATCCAACTTGGCTGATATAACCATTCCCCTAGTGCACACACGCAAAAGACAATGACTATCTTGTTCATTTCCTATTGATCACTTGGGAAATTTAGGAAAAGGAACATATGTGTCTGTAAGCCCTCTAAAATACATATATATTTTTTCTCTTTTCTTCTCACTACATAAAACACAAACATATTCACAGTATCTTAAAGCCACTTGAAAAACACAGCGATTGCTTACAAACAGTGAAAAGTATCAATAAGATGCAAAGAAATGAGCACTTAACGGAGGCCAAGTTTGATGGGTTTTAACGCGAACCATTTTATTTAAAACAGGGATCCATCAGAGGTGGTGAACTATCAGGGTCAGTGGTCTAGAGCATGGCACGGATGAAAGGGAATACTCACCAGCACCTCACATGGGACTAAAAGACAATGTCAGCAACACACCGTGAAAGAAAACAAAGAAAATGGAAAAGGCACCTGACTGGGGGAGGGGTCGCGTGAGCACTGCCTCCGGGCAGGTTCCCGCCAGCGCGCCGTGGCTAAGTCTGGACCAGTGACGCTGGAGAGGGAACGGGAACGTTCTGGTCTAACGCCCAGGATCCTATGTGGGGAGCTAACCTTTCCGCAGGCTTGTTTCTACCTGCCACATGTGGTTTCAGGTCCTAAAAGGCGGAGGAGGTTGCTAAATGTAACACCAAAGCTCCCCACTTTTTTCCCTCTAGGAGAGAGGGGAGCCCTCCTCCAATTCAACTTCAGCAGTGGCTTCTGAAGGCTTATATAAGCATCCCGACTTAAAAAACAAGCAGTTAGAAAATAAAACACAGACAAGTAGGGTGGGCTTAAAACCAGTCAGTCAAGTGGAAGGGCAGATTCAGAGAAAGAAAACGGTGATGACCTGTCCATCAACTGTCCCGGTGGGATGCCCTGTCTCAGTGAAGATGTTTAAACCGCACCCACAACACAGAAAGCACAAAGCTGCTCCGGCAATTGAGTAAAGAGCTACCGTCTCCTCCTCCGAGCACCGTCCTGCTACCAGTGGCCAAGTGCTGAAGTTACCAAGGACCCCCAAAGGCCCGACCCCCTCCCGCAATCATCTGCCCCACGGGGCCGGGTCTGTGGGAAACAAGACCCACGCTCTCAAATAACGACCCCCCCTCCAGCCCCCGTTCCTTCCCGATCACGCTGTGCCTTTCGACCTCCCTCCTCCCGGTAAGTCCAGCCGATTCCGTCCCCTCCCAGTTCTAGGCACTCCCTGGACAGATCTTGGATTATTATGAACCAGGGTCTTTTCATTTCTTTCCCACTCCGTTGGTGACTTTTGACTTGGAATGTCGATTCCTTCTCCTGGAAGAATGGCTCTCGCTGTTGCCTGGATGCTTGGGGGGGCCGTCTTCAGAACCTGGTCAAGAGGAATCAGGACACGCCATCAGCCGTCAGCATCGTTGCGGGATGCGGGCCCAGGCTCCCCTCTGCCCCAGCTCTCCCTGCCCGGCCGCCTGCTGCTCCTCCACTGATCCTCGGGCGCCATCTAGTGGCCTTGCTAGTAAACCAACGCATAGATGCCCCAGCGGACACGAGTTTGCATCGAGAGGCCTGGCGTGCTGCAGTCCGTGGGGTCGCCGAGAGTCGGACACGACTGAGCCACTGAACTGACTGACTTGACCCGGCCCTCGGCTAACCAGCACAGCTAGGGCCTGGGTGTCCTGAGGATGTTTTACACTCCCCGCAGGGTGGATTGTGGTCCATGGCGATGGGGGCCAGAAGTGAGAACATAGATCACGTCAGAGCACAGAGGAGAGCCGGTGAAAACTTACACCACATGGGTGTCGAGTCTACCGTCGCAACCAAAGGGCGCCCCAGTGAAGTTTCCCCCACCTTGGTCGGCTGCAAACCGTAGTTTCTAAATCCCTAAACTGGAACGAATTCTTGACTTGACAGGTATGAAAGCTATTACACGACTTCTGGGGTCTGACCTGGAGGCCTCCCACCACTCAGGACGGGCAGCTGGGAGTCACCCCGGAAGACGCCGCGGGCCCTCGAGAGGCTCAGGGTCTACAGGGCCGGCATCCTTTGTCACGCTCCGTTGTGTGGGAGCTCAGAGAAAGGCGTCTACATGGGCTGAGTGCTGAGCAATCAGCAGGTTCCCAGCCAGCTGGACGGCGGGGCCAGGGCAGTGGAGGTGGGGTGGGGGTGGGCATTCCGGGCAGGGGGTGTGTAAGGTCTGGAAGGTCATCGGAACTTCCTAGCAGGAGGCTGGCTCTGCCCCAGAGTTGGGCACGTGGACAACCTCTGGCCTAGCAGTGGAGCCAAGATTCTCTGCTCCAGGGCTCAGGTTTTGTTTGTTTTTTAAACCATCGGCCTACCTTTCATTTAAATATATCTCTACCACTGCTTATATCTTGTAGTCTTGTGGGGGGGGGGGGCAGGGCTTGGTTCTGAATAACAGAGCCCCGGGGGGAGAAACCCTGTGCCCACCTCCATCCGCATTCCACAGTAGTTGGCGGATTCAGGAGAAACCACCTCCATCAGGGTGACCAGCACTCTGCAGCGTTTTCCCAGGGAGAGCTGTGCTGAGCCTCACCCCGAAGAACTCAGGAGAGTGACTCAGCAGAGCTGTCCCTCCCTCACCTCCGCTTTGCTGAGCCAGTCTTAGGGTTGACATTCAAGGTCTCTGGTGTTGGCTTCTCTCCTTTTAGTCAAGTCCCATGATCAGTTCATAACTGACAAGGAAGTACTGTCTAGTGGAGCCTCCTTGGGATCATTTTTCTACAAGCCAAATTCTTTAAAAATAGCCAGGTGGCCCCGGATCTTTCCAGAATGCTCTTTGGGGAAAGGCCAGTGGGAGATCCCTGACTACACTGCTGAAATCCCTCTGACGATGGTCCATCTCTTGAATCAACGCGATCAAGCAGATCCGCCTCTTTTTTGAAAGGCTTCTCTCCTGGCACACAACTCTTCCTAACCCCTCTCACTCACAATGAAAGCCCCTCTCACACCCATCTCCATCAGGATGGCTGAGACAGTGAGGTCTCGCTCTGTCCTTCTATCTCAGAAGAGGCAGAACCACATGGTGCCTCTTCTTATGAAGCCAAGTTTCTTGGGCAGAACCTATGAGCACTTTGCTTCTTCTTTTTTTTTTTTTTTGCTTGTTTTTTAATAAGTGACAGGGGACATGCAAGTGAGTAGGTTGGAGACCATTTAGGGCTCCAGATATTTATCAGTATTCAGAGGATAAATTATGATTAGAAATCCCTTTCCTGGGCTTTGGGAGCTTTGAGAAATAAGCAGGAGAAAGAGGGCGAGAAATACCTTTTGAACCTTTCCCGTGAGGCCAGGAGACGTCCGGAGTGTAGGTGCCATCTTCACACTCTGAGTAGGTCTAGGGAGAGAGGCAGGCTTAGCGGTGGGATGGACTGCTCCCAGGGGGAGAGCAAACAAGGAAGGGTGCTCCACCCTGGCCTCTCTGGGGCTAGGGACCCCCACCAGCAAGGGCGGGACCGCCTGGTGCTCAGGCTCTCAGCCCTAAGAGCAAGGCTACTCCCAAGTGATGCAGGACAGATCTTCCAGAAAGTGCCTTTAGCTCCTTAGACTAAAAGGATAAATAGAGGATGAAAGCTGCTATTTTCACTTAAAAAAAAAAAAATCCCAGTTGACGAGACTGCTATAGCGTTTTAAGCCCACTCACATCAATCCTCTACCTTAATCCTCCTCTACTAGGAAAGGAGGGCTTCCCAGGTGGCTCAGTGGTAAAGAATCCGCCTGCTAACACGCGAAGCACTGGAGACTCTGGTTCAATCCCTGGCTCAGGAAGATGCCCTGGAGGACTAAAATGGCAACCCCCTCCATCTGTCTTGCCTAGAAAATCCCCCAGACAGAGGAGCATGGCGGGCTACAATCCATGGGGTCTCAGAGAGTAGGACACGACCGAGTGGCTGAGCATGCCCGCACACATGCACGCAAACTAAGTAAGCAGGGCGAGAGCTTCAGCAAGGGAGCCCCAGGCTGGGACGTAGGAGGAGGCCTGCACGGGGTGAAAAGACCCAGCTTTGCCAAAGCTAGTCCAGGGCTTGCCCCGCAATTAAAAACAAACAAAAAGAATTAACAAATAATTTTAAAAGTTTTTAACCCTCTTAAGAAATAAGGATAAAAGTACGGGAGCTATTGAACAGGGCAGTCCCAAGCAAGAATGGCAATTATAGGAAGTGAATTCTGAACTGGCTGTGTTTGGGGGGCGGGGGGAGCGGGACGGGGTGGGGGGCGGCTGATGCCCTGCCCACGCTCTGCCGGCCACGTCCCATCCTCCGTGACTGTGCTCCCGGCTACAGTGCCAAGCAGGGCGTGATCAGACACAAAAAGCCATCTCTACCTTCCCTTCTATACCTTTTCTCGGTGACCATAGTGCTCTGCATACCAAACCATGCCGTACAGGCACAGGAAGGTGGTGAAAGCCTGGAAGAGAGAAACAAGCACAGAACAGTTTTAGAGTGAGGGTGCAACCAAAAATTCCGTTTTCTCGAACTTTAGGATTTCGATGGGAATTCACACATGGCGTCTTGAGGAGTTTCTGCCTCCTGCCCCAGGACGCCAGTTACAGCACGGCTGGGTGCAGCAGCGACGACCCCGGGAGGCAGCGGGGAAGACTGCTAGGGCTTTCTGAGAGAGGAGCTGGGACACCTCGGTTACCAGTGTCTCCGTGGTTGGCTGGGCTTCCCTGATAACTCAACTGGTAAAGTGAAGAATCAGCCTGCAATGTGGGAGACCTGGGTTCGATCCCTGGGTTGGGAAGATCCCCTGGAGAAGGGAAAGGCTACCCACTCCAGTATTCTGGCCTGGAGAATTCCATGGACTGTGTAGTGCATGGGGTCGCAAAGAGTTGGACACGACTGAGCGACTTTCACGTCACTTCACTTTCCGTGGTTATCACTGTGACTCTGCAGTCAGAATGAAGATCTCTTCCCGGTGTGGGATCAGGTAGGTGCATTTTCTGAGCAGCTCTGTGGCTTCTGGCTAGGAGCACGTATGGGCCTCTATCTTGTACCTCTCTGGGGGGGGCTGATTCCCCCCATCACTGGAGTCAGTTAGGAAGACTCAGCCGGTTACCTTCTGAGGCAAACAGGATTTTTTTGGTTAATATTTATTTTTTGGTTCCGCTGGGCCTTCCTTACAGCATGCAGACTTTCTCTAGTTGTGCCAAGCGGGGGACCCTCTCCGTTGCGGTGTGCAGGCTTCTCATTATGCTGGCTTCTCTTGCTGTAGAGCATGAGCTCTAGGGCACGTGGGCTCGGAGTTGGGGTGCAGGGGCTGACTGCCCCACTGCAGGTGGGATCTTCCCCCGACCAGGATCGAACCAGCGTCCCCTGCACTGCCAGGTGGATTCTTAACCACTGGAGCACCAGGGAAGCCCAGAAAGAGGGTTTCTGAATGAAAAAGCAGTTTTCCTTCCGTGTAGGGTCACAGTGGTGCTGGGGGGCCTGAGGACACAGGCCCACGTGGAGGGGCAGGGCCCAGCAGGACACCACTGCCCTGGGCGTGGCACTGCTGTTTAGTCTCAGCGGCCCCACTGCGACCCCAGTTCTGGCTGCTTCTGTTTTTCTGTTCAGTAAATAGGAAAATAAAGAGAAGGTCGTGTTGTCTTGTGAGACTGTGTGAAAAGACACAGGCATGGTCCATGGTTACCCAGAGGCTGCCATCACCTCCACTCCCCCTGGTGTGCCCCACCAGCCCCCCTACACCCTAAATTATGCTCTAATTTAAGGAAAAAATAGCACCTAAAAATCTAGAGTTTAAAAAAGTGTCAAAAAAACTGAAAGTTGGGGGAAGTTCCTGGCTGCCTGGACTACACCATGTGACAAGACAGGAAAGGCCCCCCAGCCGGGCCTCAGCTTCCCCTCGTGACCATGACGGAGTCGCCAAAACCAAGCAACCAAGTGCCCGTTCTGCTGTTATGTGGTGGTGTTCAGTTGCGCAGTCGTGTCCAACTCTTTGCGACCCCACAGACTGCAGCATGCCCAGGCTTCCCTGTCCTTCACCATCTCCTAGAGCTTACTCAAACTCATGTCCATTGAGTCGGTGATGCCATCCAGCCATCTCATCCTCTGTCATCCCCTTCTCCTCCTGCCTTCAATCATTTCCAGCATCAGGGTCTTTTCCAACAAGTCAGCTCTTTGCATCAGATCACCAAAGTATTGGAGTTTCAGCTTCAGCATCAGTCCTTCCAATGAACATTCAGGACTGATTTCCTTTAGGATGGACTGGTTGGATCTCCTGCTGTCCAGGGGACTCTCAAGAGTCTTCTCCAACACCACAGTTTGAAGGCATCAATTGCTCAGCATTTCTGCTGTTCTGTTTCTTCAGAATTCCTTACTTTGGGAACCCACTGACAGAATATCCTCCTCAAGGTCTAACCTCCATCTCTTCCACCGCGTTTCCTGCTGGGGACCTGTCCCCTTGACTCAGTCATGGGAATAGTTGTGAAATTATGCTGTAATCTTCTCTTCTTGAATAATTTCAGTTCTTTCTAAGAGTCATAACTTTAAATCTAGAAGTGTTAATCCTCATCTCACAGCAGAGGAATAAAGCTCAGAGAGGCGAATGACCTTCTTAAAGACACACAGCTAGAGGGTGGCAAGACAAACCAGAACACAGGTTTCTTTACATACCTGGATCAAACTTTAGGGGTGTCTATCAAAATAAACGCTAATTTCAGGTCTATATGTCTTTAGAGCGCTATCCATTATTTATCTGTCCATTCATCCGTTCCTGGGGGAAGAAAGGCATCATGGGAGGAGCCAGTGTGCCCAGCCCGCAGTCCAGAGGGCGGAGCCCGGACTGCAGGAGACGAGGGGCTGCGCCTTCTCGTCACGGGCGGCCTGTAGCATAGCCCGGGTCCAGTTCCTCCGGGTCAGCGACATTCACAGAGTGTCTGCTGGGTGCACGGAGTCACCTTACGGGTCAAAAAGGAAAGGAGTCTGAGTGCTCCCCTGGTCCTTCCATGCCAGTGAAGTGGGAATAGTGGAATGGCGGAGAGAGAACGTGAAATATAAGAAGACCCACTAGTTCATTTTTTTAAAATTAAATCCTTACTGAAACTGGTATATATTAGGGTGTTTTTTTTAATTTAAGAAAGCTCGTATCTCCCCATCAAAAAATTAAGCCATGAATGAATATACTAAAATTATAAAATGAAAAAACGACTTCTAATCTTTAACATAGTCCAGTACTTGTTCAGATTTCTAATATACAGCATCATTAAATGTACCGTTTTCACGGCATGGCAAGAGTGGGAAGACTAGGGGATCTGTAGCACGTAAAACTACGCATGTCAGCTCCTTGAGGGAGAGAGCAGGACAGCCTAGGTGACACAAGGACGGGAGGTCGGTGACTGTGCTGCGAGGGTCGTCATTGCGCATCTCGCCCACCAGAGGGCAGGCGTGTGGGGCTCGTCTTCCCCCAGCTTTCTCTCCTGCCCTGGGAGGGCAGACTGGCAGCTTGGGGCTGCTCCAGGAGCAGACAGCTGGGCAGACCTTGCTTTGCAGGGGGGCAGGCAAACGCTGGCAGGTGCTGCGTGGCAGATGCTTATCATCACGAGCCATGCAGAGGACCTGCTGTGGTGGCCACATTTATCACTTCACCTGGGTACAAGAGGCCCTTTTCACACTTGTCCCAGGAGACAAAAGCTTGTAATTTATAGGTTTGCAATCACACTTCTGGAAATCTAGGCAAGTACCCACTTAAAATGTCAAGGCCTGGCATTTAAGTAGCAATTCTGCAGATTTTGTTTAAAGAAAGAGAAGAAAAAAAGAAAAAAACGTGAGGGCTAAGAGCCAAGGCAGCACACAGACCCAGGTGTGGCTTCCATATTATGGTTACCAGCATTCAAATCCACCCAGACTCATTAGACAACTGATGCTGCGGCAGCTCATCAACCAGCATACGGGACCTTTATTTCTACATTAATCACAAATTCTGCGTATACTCTCTTCCCAATCAAGGCAAATAATTGGGGGCTTTGTTTCTTAGCGTGGAGACGTGGTGTAAACTGTGTTCTCTTACTGAAAAATGTTTACCCCTCCTAAGACTGAGACCAATCTTGATCTTTAATAAAAAATCGTGATTATAAAATGTGCCGGGCACACACATTTTTTTAATATTTATTAAACCCACACTTTATTTCCACTCTTCTTCTCTGATGAATGTGCAAGGCTGTGGGGACCCCTAATCATCCCAGCCAGAGGTTTCTCTTCAGGCCAGCTCCCCTTCCAGGGCACTCCTCACTGCCAACACTAACTGGGGGATTCTCCTTATCTGCAAAGTCCTCTTTCCTGTGGCGGTTTCTCGTCCCCAGCCCAGCCTCTAAAATGTGGCTGCTCCCCGATCCGCATCCTCAGCCAGCCTCTCCTCCCCTCACGATGGCCCCCGACTCTTGCCAAGCCGATGTCTCCTACCATTTACCCCAAGCATGGACGCCTCCTGACTCCTGTGTCTCCACCGCTGACCGAGTCTTTCCAGAGCTCCTGGACAGACCAGAACTTCCAATGACACAAGACGCCCTCACCTGTAAAGTCTAATGGCCCCTCACACCTTAACACACCTCCTTTCAACGAGCTTCTCGGATGGGCCTCAACGTGTCACTAGTACCGGAAGCCACCAGTGGCCCAAACAGGAAAGCCAGAGCCGCCCTCCCCAGCTCTGCCGAGGGGACGCCTGCTGGGCCGGGTTCCTGCTGCCCTTTCTCTGCACCCTCAATGCCACTGCCTGGGACAGGTCCTCCCTGAGCTCCCAGCGACACCCCCAGGCTCAGCCCTCCTCTGTCCCCTCCCTTCCACGCTCTCCTGGCCTCCAGCTGCTCTGTGAGGCAGTCTTTCCACAGAAAAACCCCTGAATTTCCACCAACACACAGAGCCAGTCCCAGGCAGACACGGCCGGCCCCATTCCTGTGACTCGGGCGCGCGGGCGCTTCCAGTCTTCACACCTGCCTGTCTCGTCCTACGTGTCTGGGTCTCCTGGTCTCCGTCTCTGGACCTCACCCCCCTCGTCTCCCCGCGTTTGATGAGTGTTTCCCGTGCCTCAGGCGCTGTGCTAGCGTCTGTGGGACTGAAGGACGATGGAGACTTCTCTGTGAGCAGCAGGAAGTGCCAGGTTAAGGAGACCGACGTAAACACCACAGAAAATGTCACGCTGGGGCCAGAGCCTGGGGAGGTATGTACAGAATGGGACGGTTCCCCCCAGGAGGGAGTCCTCTCATCTGCCTTGCAGGCTGGAGTGCATTGCACGCGGGGCGCAGATGGAAGGTTGGTCTTGGCATTAAGGTGCGCCAGGTGGAGGAAAAAGCAGGGCAAAGCACTCAGCGTGGGCAAAGGAAACCTCTCGGGTGCAGGCAGGACAGGTCTGGAAGGATGATGGGCCGAGGTGTTCGGTAACCGAGAACAGTCTGGTGGAGCCTGAGGACAGGGGGCTGCAGGGCTGGGTGTGAGAACCATCCAGGCAGTGGCGGCCTGAACACTCAGGCATGACTTCGCATTTCCGCTGCTGGGAGTGCGCTGGGGACCTTCTTCCCGCCCTTTCTGCACCCCCAGAGGGAGCTTCCCGGGGTAACCCTGTGGCTTTCCCTCACACCTTCCCCAGGGGGAGGTGTGTCTTAACTGACTGGGGAACAGGGATGAGCAAGCTGGCCATTTCCTTTCTCATTGAGGGGAGGCCGGCTTTTCTGAGGCTGGAGAGGAAAGTGTGTCTGCTCCTGGGGCTCGCAATTGGAAGGCTCTTGTTGGCATCGGATGTGGATACTGAGAACGTGGGCTCTCAGTCATAAAGCGGCTGCTTCTGGATCCACAGCCGTCGTTTTTCCTGCCTGTCTCCTAACTGCTCTGAGCCTGGTGAGGTGGCAAATACTGTTCTCTTGGGCCCTCTCAAGCCCCAGCCATCGGGACTGATTCTAAGCGGGGAGGAAGGGATTCCGACCTGAATTCTGGAAGACCGCTTTGGCAGCAGAGTGGAGAAGGGATCTGAAGGGCAGGATGGAGAAGATGGGGGCGGAGCTGGGTCACATGGCAGGGAACCTGAGGGCTGACTCGAGAGGTGACGTCAGCAGGCGGCGGCCGCCTCGCCTCGGGGCTTAGGCTGGGCGCCCGTGGGATGGGAGGACCATGCACTGTGATCCCGGGTGACCCCGAGCGCACCTGATCGCCTGAGCTGCACCCCAGCTTGTCGGCTGCTCTCTCCAGAGCTCCTCCAGCTCTGTGCACACACACCAAGATGATATCTGAGCATCAGTAGTCGGCAGAGGTAACTCCCACGTGCCCTTGGAGGGCCTCCGAGGGGGACCCCCGTGAAGGGGGAGCAGGAAATCTCTAGCCAGACTCTCTGGGTTTGAGCCCTGGCTTGGCCAGGATGACCTTAGGTAAGTTAAGGGGACCTCTCTGTGCCTTTATTTGGGAAAGGGGATAACAAAGTACTTCCCCTCAAAGTGTAAAGCTCAAATACGCAATGTGTGAAAAGTGCTTCCAGCAGTGCCTGGCGCATGGTAAGCATGAATAAATCTCATCTTCGCAGTCACCTACCTGTGCGGCTCCACATCAGGGCATCTCTGATGAGCACTCGGCCACATGATGGACTTACAAGGGACCACGCTAAGGGATGGAGAGACTGAGAAACGGGTCGTGTCCTCAATACAGTTACCATCGCATAGACACCAAGGTGCATCAAAATTCACCAACCTAATGAGGGTTCCAGGTTCCTATGCAATATTGCTCTTCACAGCATCGGATCTTGCTTCTATCACCAGTCACATCCACAACTGGGTATTGTTTTTGCTTTGGCTTCATCCCTTCATTTCTCCACTGATCTCCAGTAGCATATTGGGCACCTAATGACCTGGGGAGTTCCTCTTTTGGTATCCTATCATTTTGCCTTTTCATACTGTTCCAAAGAATAGCAAGAAGAGATAAGAAAGCCTTCTTCAGCGATCAATGTAAAGAAATAGAGGAAAACAACAGAATGGGAAAGACCAGAGATCTCTTCAAGAAAATTAGAGATACCAAGGGAACATTTCATGCAAAGATGGGCTCGATAAAGGACAGAAATGGTCTGGACCTAACAGAAGCAGAAGATATTAAGAAGAGGTGGCAAAAATACATGGAAGAACTGTACAAAAAAGATCTTCACGACCCAGATAATCATGATGATGTGATCACTAATCTAGAGCCAGACATCTTGGAATGTGAAGTCAAGTGGGCCTTAGAAAGCATCACTACGAACAAAGCTAGTGGAGGTGATGGAATTCCAGTTGAGCTGTTTCCAATCCTGAAAGATGATGCTGTGAAAGTGCTGCACTCAATATGCCAGCAAGTTTGGAAAACTCAGCAGTGGCCACAGGACTGGAAAAGGTCAGTTTTCGTTCCAATTCTAAAGAAAGGCAATGCCAAAGAATGCTCAAACTACCACACAATTGCACTCATCTCACATGCTAGTAAAGCAATGCTCAAAATTCTCCAAGCCAGACTTCAGCAATATGTGAACCACGAACTCCCTGATGTTCAAGCTGGTTTTAGAAATGGCAGAGGAACCAGAGATCAAATTGCCAACATCCACTGGATCATGGAAAAAGCAAGAGAGTTCCAGAAAAACATCTATTTCTCCTTTCTTGACTATGCAAAAGCCTTTGACTGTGTGGATCACAACAAACTGTAGAAAATTCTGAAAGAGATGGGAACACCAGACCACCTAACCTGCCTCTTGAGAAATCTGTATGCAGGTCAGGAAGCAACAGTTAGAACTGGACATGGAACAACAGACTGGTTCCAAATAGGAAAAGGAGTACATCAAGGCTGTATATTGTCACCCTGCTTATTTAACTTATATGCAGAGTACATCATGAGAACACTGGACTGGAAGAAACACAAGCTGGAATCAAGATTGGTGGAGAAATATCAATAACCTCAGATATGCAGATAACACCACCCTTATGGCAGAAAGTGAAGAGGAACTAAAAAGCCTCTTGATGAAAGTGAAAGAGGAGAGTGAAAAAGTTGGCTTAAAGCTCAACATTCAGAAAAACGAAGATCATGGCATCTGGTCCCATCACTTCATGGGAAATAGATGGGGAAACAGTAGAAACTGTGTCAGACTTTATTTTTGGGGGCTCCAAAATCACTGCAGATGGTGATTGCAGCCATGAAATTAAAAGACGCTTACTCCTTGGAAGAAAAGTTATGACCAATCTAGATAGTATATTCAAAAGCAGAGACATTACTTTGCCAATAAAGGTCCGTCTAGTCAAGGCTATGGTTTTTCCTGTGGTCATGTATGGATGTGAGAGTTGGACTGTGAAGAAGGCTGAGCACCGAAGAATTGATGCTTTTGAACTGTGGTGTTGGAGAAGACTCTTGAAGGTCCCTTGGACTGCAAGGAGATCCAACCAGTCTTCTGAAGGAGATCAACCCTGGGATTTCTTTGGAAGGAATGATGCTAAAGCTGAAGCTCTAGTACTTTGGCCACCTCATGAGAAGAGTTGACTCATTGGAAAAGACTCTGATGCTGGGAGAGATTGGGGGCAGGAGGAGAAGGGGACGACCGAGGATGAGATGGCTGGATGGCATCACAGACTCAATGGACGTGAGTCTGAGTGAACTCCGGGAGATGGTGATGGACAGGGAGGCCTGGCGTGCTGCAATTCATGGGGTCGCAAAGAGTCGGACACGACTGAGCGACTGAACTGAACTGAAGGAGGGGGATGCTAAGTGTCTAATTAGTAAAACACAGTCAAAGTCTCTAAAAGTTAGAGACTGGAAGGGCCCGGAGACAGCTCCTTGGACACAGCCGGCCGTGGGGAGACTCTTCTGGCTACTGATGCCCCCCGGAGGAGGCCTGCAATAGGCTGTGATAAAAAGCACCTTCTGTCCACATCTCAGGAGCCCCGCCGGCCTTAACTGGCCTGTGGTCCCATTGGCGCCAGGTGAGGGTTGTGCCCACCCCTGCCGGCCATGAGTACCCGCTACAATTCACAGAGCCAGGGTGCCCATGCCAGAGAGAAACGTGAGGAGCAAAGGGTAACATTTCCTGGCCTGACTGACCAGGAACCAATCCTTACATCTCGTCTCACTGTGACAGAAAAAATACACCTGAGCATGAATTCTGAAGTTTGAGGACAAAAGAGATCCTTCTTCCCTTTCACTGTTCAATGCACAGGCTCAAGGTACCTTGGCACAGTTAGGATTTCTAACAAGTAATCCTAAAAATAGATACCATGAAAGACAATAAAAACACTTTAAAAATACAAAGTTTAGTCCTGCCAAAAGGAAAAAACAAACAAACAAAAAAAGACTTGAATCTGATTAAGCCTCTAGATACAGCTACCAATTTATAGAAAATACAGAAGACAAAGAAATCTGGTAAATGACAGTAAGGATGGCATCAGTAGAACCAGACGAGGGGAAAACCTACAGGACAAAAGATTTTGTTTCTTCAACAAATGTGTATACAGATGTGTATAGCGGACTTTTGGACTCAGAGGGAGAGGGAGAGGGTGTGATGATTTGGGAGAACGGCATTGAAACATGTATAATATCATGTAAGAATCGAAATGCCAGTCTATGTCTGATGCAGGATATGACACGCTTGGGGCTGACGCACGGGGATGACCCAGAGAGATGTTGTGGGGAGGGGGGTGGGGGGGGTTCATGTTTGGGAACGCATGTACACCTGTGGTGGATTCATGTCAATCTATGCCAAAACCAATACAGAATTGTAAAGTAAAAGTTAAAAATAAATAAATAAATAAATAAATTAAAAAAAAAAAAAAAAAACAAATAAACTGCAAAGGAGAGAGTGCTAGAGATGGAGGGAAACATGTAGATTAAAAGAGGCATGCAAACCAATTGCAATGAGTAGATGCTGATTCAAATAATCTGTTAGAAAATATAAGCTGGAAGGAAACATGAGAAATGTGAACACTGATCAGCTACTTAACAGTATGAAGGCATGAATTCTTTTTCCAGTGTGATAATGTCATGGTGGTTGCACTAAAAAGAAAAGCCTTCCTGTCTTTTTAGAGAGACATCCTGAAATAGGAAGAGTGGGCCTGCTCCGAGTAAGCTGGGGTAAGGATGGTGCATGTGGAACAGAAGGACACGAGATTGGCCATTGGTGGGTAACTGCTAAATCTGGGTGATGCGTACATGAAGAGGGAGCGACCTTATCTACTTCCGCATGTTTGAAATTTATGTGATAATAAAAAGTTTTTAAAAGCCCAACTTAATTTTCTAGACTAAGTAAGTAAAAGCAAAGAATCTTAAATGTAAAATAAGAGTTTTCTCCAGAGTAACAAAACAAATTAAGAAGGGCAATCACAGAATTTTAAATTTTAAAAATTTTTAGGTAAGATCCTGTTTCATTTGAGATGAGGGAAAAGTCCCAGGACAATGAAGCTGGAGGCCCCCAGGACTCTTCCCTTCAGAGAGGAAAACACACCCAACACAAGCGTGGCCTATATAACATTGGCCTGGGGAGAAGAAATTGCGTGGCCTGATTACCTCCAAACCCCCTCCCCTTACATGGCCTGTAAACCACAGTCTGTCGTTTTGTACATAAACACTTGGTAATACACACATTACAGGGTACAGTAACTATTGTCCCTTTGAGGCAGACCTGACATTCTCAGCAAATGCAGGCGAATGCTCACAAGTGAAACAAATGAGAGTATAATGCACCTGCTGGGGGCATGTGATCAGACCTACAAAGGGGACCAATTTGGGGTGCCACGTGGTCCTATGTATTTGTTCTTGAACTTCATCCCATGGCCAATTTTGGGCTACTTACAAGTAGTATGTCTTGTCTATAAATGTCTAAGAAACCTTGGTGCACAAGAGGGTCTTGTTTTGTTCTAGAAGAGACCATGGGGAGTTTAGCACTTCAAGGTAGAAAAGTAATGACTTACCACGCAAAGAAGCCAAAGCACAACATAGAGTATTTGGGTCTTAGAGAAGAGATCTTGTCCAAATTTTATGCAGACAATAGCTTCCAGGAAACCAATGACCCTGTTACACAGAACAAGAGGTTAAATAACAAACTCATCTTATCAGAATGAAACGCATTACCAGAAACATGCGTAATTCCATCAGAAAGTTCAACAGGTCAAAAGATTTCTGCTCCAAACATTGGAAGGAAGTCCCCTACAAAATGACAGTGTTCTAGTCTACTGTGCTTTCTTTAGAGACAATACATATTAGATGTATTATATATATATGTATATATATATATATTTAATAAAAAAGGCTATTTTACTGTTAGTCCTCTCTTCTTTTTTTCAGATTATTTTTTTAGAGCAGTTTTTCAGGCTCATAGTAAACTTGAGGGAAAGGTACAGATTTCTGGCTATTCTCTGCCCTCACACACGCACAGCCTTCCCCACTATGAATATCCCCCACCAGAGCAGCACATCCGTCACAAATGATGAACATAGTCACCAAAGTCCACAGGTTACCTCAGAGTTCACTCTGATGCTGGTGTACATTCTATGGGTTTGGATAGATGTTCAAAGTGTAACGTATCCACCACTGGGCTTCCCAGGTGGTGCTAGTGGTAAAGAGCCTGCTTGCCAAGGCAGGAGACGTAAGAGATGCAAGTTCAGTCCCTGGGTTGGGAAGATCCCCTGGAGAAGGGCATGGCAACACACTCCAGTATTCTTGCCTGGAGAATCCCATGGAATACAGTTGCAAAGAGTTGGGCACAACTGAAGCGACTTAGTGTACATACATCTACCATTAGAGCGTCAGACGGAATAGTTTCACTGCCCTAAAAGCCCTCTGTGCTCTGCCTATTCATCCCTTTATTCCTCCCTGGAAATAAGTTATTTTTCACATCTTCCTTCCTCACAGACCACAATCTCAGTGTGTACATTTTCACAGTCACAGGCCACTTGATGTCATCTCGGTCAGAGCCATCACGACAGGTGGACAGACACCCCCTTGGTTGAGACCCTGGCAGAGACAGGAAATCCACCACCTCTATGGGCAACTGCTTCTGCTCTTTCAGTCTCTTTAGCTTTGGGGAAGTTGTTCCTTATCTCCAGCGGGTACCTGCCTCCTCCCACCCCAGTCCTAACTCTGCCCTCCACAGTCATACAGGGAAGCGTGAGCCTCCAGGTGAAGCTTTCAGTAACTTGAAGGCAGTGATCACATTCCCTCCTAGCCATCTAGGAATTTCCAGATTTAATATGTCCAGTTCTGCTGACAATAAAAACCCTTTATCCTCTGCGTCCGTAAGGAATTTTGCTAAATAAAAAAATGTTTAAAAAAAAAAACTTTCATGTTTTACTCTTGAATTAAAACATCAAAGAAAAAAGCCAATCTTGTATTATAGAACTTCATTTATGAATATTAAAATCAGGCCTTTATTACGGTTCAGAAATTGAAGGTAAGAACTGAGGAGGTGGGGTAACACAGCTCATCCCTTCATCCCAGTGACTGCCCAGAAACGGCGATTTCTGACAAGGCCACGCTAGCTACTCCTTGCTCAGGAGGGAAGCGAGACAATCAGGGACTGGTCCTGTTGCAGGCATAATCTCTGAAAAGGCAGGAAGGGGCCCACGAGACCCCAGGACCCCTTCCCAGTGCAGACACAGAGGTCACTGCCACGGTCAAATGGGTGGACAGCTCTAAACAGCTGAACACCTGGAGTCAGAACCACCAAAGCAGGAAGTCTCCAGTATGGATCTCTAGAGAGTCTGGGGTGGTCTTGTCCCCCGGGGCAAAGTGAACAAGGTTTAGGAGTGGTTGCCTGAATCTTTAAAGACCACCCTCACACACACTCACACTCACACACACCCCGGCCCAATAAAGCACAGCCCTTGTGAGAAACCCACATTTCAGCCCAACATCGTGGGAGGCCAGAGGGAGCAGGGCTGAGGTCGGCTGTCATCCTGAGATCGAGACCACCAGCCGACACTAGGGGGCAGCAAAGCAGCTTCGGGAAGGGCTCCTGTGGGCGGACACAGAAAGCAACGCAGCCTGGCCTGCCCAGGCCTGAGGGACTCCAACAGGAAGGAAGTCTGCCCACCCGCCCTGAGCGGACAGAACAGCGGGCTTTACTGTGACAGGCTTCTAAATAGTCAACTGACCGAGGCGCCCTTGGAGAGCTCAGTGACCAGCTGATTAGAGCTGTGTTTCTCAGACTTCTGTGACCTGAGTCCCACGGCAGGAAACACAATTTTCATTTTGTTCCCCCTCCCACACACAAACAACCTGCCCCCAGACACACAAAACAACTGTCCCCTTGCTCTGACATTTTCCTACCCTATTTCATTGTCAGAAAAATGCTGGTCAGGACTCACTCAGGTGACTTCATAACGACCTGAAATTTGCTCTCAAGACCAGTGCTTTGCAGTCAGGAACTTCAGGATGACTTGGTCCCACATGCTGAGGAATCTTAGCTAACCTGTTGTCCACGGAGGTGACCTTGAGTAGAGACTGGGTGGGGCGGGGGGGGCAGGATGGAGGCGGAGGGGCAGCGTGAGGTCACGAGGTGACACGGGTCTCAAAGGCCACCCCAGAGCTCGGCTTTCAGTCTGAGGGACCTGAGAATCCTGGGGGTGTTGCAGCAGAGGGCTGAACTAGTTTCATTTTGTGGAGACTCATTTTGGCGGCTGGAAGAGAACTGCTGTGAGGAGACCGTGGAGGTGAGGACCTGGAGGAGATGTGGGATGTAGGGAGCAGTGGGAACGGGCATGGATCACTCCAGCCATCCATGGACCCCTTACCCAGCAAGGCTGGCCTTTAGAGGGAGTCCTGAAACGTAACACCCTCATAGGAGGTCAACATCACTTCCTTATGGGACTCAAATTGCTGTCAGCCTGGGGCTTGAGGCCAAAGGCCTGGGTACTGTGGGAGCCTCTATCAAGCCTGGCAGCTGAGGCAACACCAACTACCTCACCCTGGGCAGCCCCTCCATGGTACTGCCCTCAACTTAGAGACAACTTCAATCTCAGATCTTGACCAGGCTGAGCAAGGCGGCCAATCTGTGGCTGGATGGAACCCAGGACTCTCCCTTCCCTTCATGCTTGTTGCTGTCTTTATTGTGAAGGAGCATGTTCAGTTCAGCTCAGTCACTCAGTCGTATCTGACTCTTTGTGACTCCATGATTGCAGCACACCAGGGTTCCCTGTCCATCACCAACTACCGGAGCTCGCTCAAACTCATGTGCATCACCAACTACCGGAGCTCGCTCAAACTCATGTGCATCACCAACTACCGGAGCTTGCTCAAACTCATGTCCATCGAGTCGGTCATGTCATCCAATCATCTCATTCTCTGCTGTCCCCTTTTCCTGCCTTCAGTCTTTCCCAGCATTAGGGTCTTTTCCAATGAGTCACTTCTTCACATCAGGAGGCCAAAATATTGGGGTTTCAGCTTCAGCATCAGTCCTTCCAATGAATATTCAGGATTGATTTCCTTTAGGATTGGAGAAGGAAATGCCAACCCACTCCAGTATTTCTGCCTGGAGAATTCCATGGACTGAGGAGCCTGTTGGGCTACAGTCCACAGGGTTGCAAAGAGTTGGACACGACTGAGCGACTTCACTTTCCTTTAGGATGGACTGGTTGGATCTCCTTGCAGTCCAAGGGACTCTCAAGAGTCTTCTCCAAAACCACAGTTCAAAAGCATCAATTCTTTGGTGCTCAGCTTTCTTTATAGTCCAACTCTCACATCCATACATGACTACTGGAAAAACCAAAGCTTTGACTAGATAGACCTTTGTTGGCAAAGTAGTCTCTGCTTTTTAATATGCCGTCTAGGTTGGTCATAGCTTTTCTTCCAAGGAGCAAATGTCTTTTATTTCATGCAGTCACTATCTGCAGTGATTTTGGAGCCCCCCAAAATAAAGTCTCGCACGGTTTCCATCGTTTCCCCTTCTATTTGCCACCTCTTCTTAATATTTTCTGCTTCTGTTAGGTCCATACTGTTTCTCTCCTTTATTGTGCCCATCTTTGCATGAAATGTTCCCTTGGTATCTCTAATTTTCTTGAAGAGATCTCTAGTCTTTCCCATTCTTTTGTTTTCCTCTATTTCTTTGCATTGATCACTGAGGAAGGCTTTCTTATCTCTCCTTGCTATTCTGTGGAACTCTGCATTCAAATGGATATAGCTTTCCTTTTCTCCTTTGCCTTTAGCCTCTCTTCTTTTCTCAGCTATTTGTGAGGGCTCCTCAGACAACCATTTTGCCTTTTTGCATTTCTTTTTCTCTGGGATGGTTTTGATCACTGCCTCCTAGAGAGTATCACAAACCTCCGTCCACAGTTCTTCAGGAACTCTGTATATCATATCTAATCCTTTGAATCCATTTGTCACTTCCACTGTATAATCATAAGGGATTTGATTTAGGTCATGTCTGAATGGTCTAGTGGTTTTCCCTACTTTCTTCAATTTAAGTCTGAATTTGGCAATAAGGACTTCCTGATCTGAGCCACAATCAGCTCCTGGTCTTGTTTTTGCTGACTGTATAGAGCTTCTCCATCTTTGGCTACAAAGAATATAACCAATCTGATTTCAGTGTTGACCATCTGGTGATGGTCATGTAGTCTTCTCTTGGGTTGTTGGAAGAGGGTGTTTGCTATGACCAGTGGGTTCTTACGGGCAGGAGTCTAATCAACTTTGGGCTGCCTGAGGTGCCTCTGCCTGGAGTGAGGCTGGCCTCTCATAAATAAAAATGACCTTAACGCAGAACCCGGCCCGCATCAGGAAATCCTTGGTGGACAGAACAAGAATGTGTCACGGTCTTATTGCAACTGGGGCACAAAAGCTCTCGGCCTGGTGTGTGTGAGCTGGGTAGACACGTCAACCTCGAGCAGAGACTGTACTATCTGTAGCACAGGTTGCTCCTGGATTCTCAAGATGCCACAGCCTGTGTGCGTCCTACAGATGCAGCCCTGCAGCTGCACAAAACACTCTGCCGCGAGAGCTTGGGGCCCGGATCGGTCACTCTCCAGCGGCCAGGAGCTGACTCTCTACCAGTGGAAACAAGCCATGTATACAAGGGACACAGCTATGACACAATCCCACAGGGAGCCAGGAGCCACTGCAGAACTTCAGCAGGCAGTTCCAGTTCCGGTTCAGATGAGCAAACACGCCTTTGGGGAGGAAGTGAGCACTGAGCTGGGCCTTAAGGAGGTAGAGAACTCTTTCAGTTGTGCTCCATGGAACATCTGGATTTCCTAAGAAGCCCCGGGGCAGGATGGAGACGGGGAGAAGGGGGCGGAGGGTCCTGGGTGGCACGCCCAGAACGATCCTGCTCAGTTGTTTTGCTGTATATCAGGGTTTGGAGGAAGATATCATTGGAGAAAAAGGATTCAGTTGCTGAAAAAAATTTGTGACTATTGCAGAAGACTGGGGCTTGTCAGTAGGTGTTTCTGAGCAAGGGAGCAGGGAGCAGCAGGAAAAAGGGTGGTCAGTCTGGAGGAGGATGGGATGAAAGAGAAGACACTGGAAACAGGAAATGGGAACCTGTCAAGGATGCTGCCCTTGCAATGTGAGGGCTGAGGGTAAACAGAGATGCTTGTGGACCAGAGGGAAGGCAGTATGAGAGGCTGTGAGCAAAGGTCGGCAAGAAGATGATGGTGGCCTGGGAGTGCTGGGGAAGGTGGAGGAGGCAGGAAAGGCCTCCTCCAGTTGTCCGTTCCCTCCAAACACTCCCTCCTCCTGTAAGGACACTGAGCTGCATGCTGTGTCTACCCTTAAGAAGAAGCCTGGAAGAACTGCAGCATAATTACAATAATTATAATAATTGTGGAGGGGAGAGGGGTGGCAGGGAAGCCAGCAAAGGAGACTGAGACGCAGCAGAAACAGAGGAAGAAAACCTGCAGGGCAGCTGCTGTAGGAGGAAGGAAACAGTCTAGAGATGGCAGACACCGCGGAAAAGACAGGAGAGACGAGGGTGGAGAAGGACGTGCCGACGTGGAGCTGCCCTTGGACAGCGCGATGTGCAGAGGAGCAGAGGCAGAAGCTTACTGTCTCAGGTCACCAGCAGGGCTGGGACAACTCGGGAGAGGAAGCCAGTGTGGTGAGAGGCAGTTCAGAAGCAACTGGGCTCCAGGCCTGGGCCCTGGGGACCAGCAGCTCTGACCCAACCCCTGGAGACCCAAGCCAAGGACTTGCCAGGGGAGGAAAAGTGACTGCTCACTCCTGTTACAGCCACAGCTTGGAAGCCTTCCTTCCAGGGCCAAGCGATCCAACATCTTTTCTTCCTCAACCAGCCCAATGCTCTCCTTTGGAGGCACAGAAACTCAATTATAATGGGGAGGGGAGGGGGAGAAAGGTGAAGATGAAGACGGTTTCACATGAACACCTGGGCAATCTGTCCACCTCGATCTGGCCCTGACACCCACGAAGATGTAGTAACCGGAAGAGGTTCCCCCACTTCGACTTCTCCCCATGGGTTCCCATTCTCCAGATGGATGGAGTCCTGTCTCAGTTGGGCCTAGGATGTTTAGGGACCAAAGGCTGTAAGTTCAGCTCCATGGCACAACTGTGGAGCCCACACTGAAAGTCTGTATTTCATTACATATAGCAGCACTTAATGCCAGCTTTTTGAGGGTGTAACACTTACAAAGGAGAAAAGTGCCCACTACATGGGCTTCACCTCTGTTCCCTTGTATCTCGATACTGTGATAGAGCCAAAGTCATCCCAAAGTTAGTGAAAAGAAAACTGTAAAGCATCAACTAGCTGTTAAAGAAGGGGTTTCTCTGGTGGCTCAGTGGTAAAGAACCCACCTGCCAGTGCAGGAGACACATGTTCAGTTCCTGGGTCAGGAAGATCCCCTGGAGAAGGACATGGTGACCCATTCCAGTATTCTTTCCTGGAGAATCCCATGGACAGAGGAGCCTGGTGGGCTATACAGCCCATGGGGTCACTAAAGAGTCAGACACGACTTAGTGATGAAAACAAAGTTGTTAAAGGAAGTCAGACACTTCGGTGTTTGCTGTTTTGATAGAAGATGAAAGAAACCAAAAAAACGAAGGTGGCAGGGAAGCCGGAGGAAGGAAAGAAAAGCAGATGGGAGGTGGTGGACCCCGAGGGGCAAACACCAGAGAAGAGACTGGAGGCCAGGCCTCCTGCTGCACCATCACGGGCCCACCATGCCGACCAGTCAGAGGCTGCTCCTGCCCGTTCACACTCCAGGTGGGTCCGCCCTGCGTGATTTATGAAGAGGGACTTGCTGTTTTTCAGCACAGCCCACTAATCTCAAGGTCCACTGACCTTGACATCACCATTCTGGGAGTCCTTGATTCTCAACAGAGCATCCTAAATCAGCCAAATGACCTCACATTTATTTCAGATCTTTTGCAACTGACCCTCTTTCACCATTTTCCAGTAAGGGGCAGCTTTTCTGAGTTTGCTCCCACCCAGTGGCCTAGTTCCTCTTGGCTATTTCTCCCACCACAGGGATTAAACTTTCAAGATACCAGATTAGGGAGAACTACCTGTCTCTCTGATCCACCATCTCCTTTTTCCTCAACAGGTGACTAGACAGAGGTCTCCAGTCACAGCAGAATAAGACTGTGGCAAGGACTTATAAATGTGAAAAGAAAAATGCACGTGGAAAGAAGATGCATGGGACAGAGGAAAAGCTCAAAGGCAGAAAAGATCCCCAGTCCTTGGACAAGACAGTAAGAAGGCAACCTGCCTTCCTGCAACAAAAGTATGTAAGGAGTCTGGTAAATGTAGATTCTCAGTCAACAATGGAAACTGAATCCATCCTATTACCCTTTAAGCTACTTTGGGTAGGAAAATCAGCTTACATCACAGAGTTTGCCAGAAACAGTGACAAAGGCCTTTTGTCTTTTGGGAAGAAGGCGGTGGGAAACTTGAGTAACACCTCCAGAATCTGGGTGAGAGCTGGATACACACACACACACGTTTGGAAGGAATGACTGTAATGTAAGCAGCAAGTATCTCTAAAAAGTCGATGTCTTTGGATGATCTTTAGTTTATTCTTTTCTACATTATCAATATGCATTACGTGGAAAAAAAAATTCTGTTTAAAAATCTGTTGTGGTTTTCATCGGATTTTCTTTATGCTCAGTTTAAAATCTAGATTAGGTCCTGAATTTAGGCTCCTTGAGTGACTGAACTTCACACACAGACATGCTGGACGTCTCTGGAACTTCTACTGCTAGACGGCGTGGTGAAATGTGGATGGTGTTGTACAGAGGAAGCAATTACCTGATATACTGAACAGCATTTCACGTTTAATACTGGGGGTGAAACTGGATAATCTATGCTTTCTTTCAAGTCACTTAAGTAATTATAAATTCAGATACAGCATTTGTGTCTATAATAAGAAGATAAATTGTGACTGTGTGGCTACATGTTAGTTTTCTTTGGGACAATAAAACAAGACCCTTTCTGGTGTGAAAGTAACATGAAGCGTGGTCAAGCCCATCACAAGACGTTGTCCCAAACTTACTATCGATTTCAGAGGGAATTCAAACAATTCATTTCCTAATTTATTTCAGGAAACAAGGCCTCCAATTCTATGTGGAAAATATCTTTTGATTTCCTACTGTCTTAAAAAAAATAATTTCTACATCCTCTTTCTATAACTTGCCAGTTAACTAGTCTAAATTTAAATCAGAAAAAGGAATGTTAAAAGCGAAAGACACACAAAAATAAAACTGCACTGAAAGTCACTTAATGCAGGGTCAAGAAAGAACTCAAGAAATCTACAGACATAAGTGGTTTCAAATGATAACAGATTACTCACCCAAACACCCAGCACTGTGTTCCCACGCGTTTGCACTGCGTGTCGGTGAGGTAAGCGTAGTACTGTCTGAAAGAACAAAGGTAGAATTCACTGAGAGCCTCTGGAAGACCAGCAAGCCAATACAGAACTCACTCACTCTGACAGTGTGAGTATAAAAACTGTCTGCCTTGTTCCACAGACTCAAGCTGCCTGGTCTAGTTCTATTCAAAGGAACAGGAAGCCAGTGCCTGCTGAAACCTTCCTGTAAGAGGCTAAGAATTTGGACTGGGATGGAGGGAGGTGGTTTAACGAGCCAGATTATTGGCAGAAGCAGTCTTGATTCAGAGGCAGACTCCCACACTCCCGAGCCAAAGTCACCCCAGGTGGGTGCTTCAGTCTCTCTCCATGGAGGCAGTTCCAGAAGCTCAGCTACACTGTCTCCTCTGGCTCTCTCCAGGACAAAGGCTGCTGACTGTAACCAGGCAGGAAAGCTATACATTTTGGCTCTCAGAAACATTTCAAGGTGACTGGCTACACGCCCAGTGCTCAGTAGCCACACGTGGGAGAGGCTGCCTATAGGACAACACAGGCTGGGAGTCTTAGAGCTGCCCCTGAAACTCAACCCATCCCTGGGGAGGTGACATCTGAACCAGCGGGGTAAGGGCTGGGGTTACAGACTCCCCTCTGAGGGTCTGAGGAAAGCTATGATAAAGGCACATGAAACACGCACACAAAATTCTGCATTAAACTTCAGAGGGTTCACGAATGCCCAAAGCTCATCCGTGAACTCTCGGCTCTGCACCCCAAAGTGAAGAATTCTGCCTGTAAAGAATTCAGGTTTTCCTCTAACTTCACATTTTCATTACCTAATTTGCTTTTACCAGTTCAGCTACTTTACTAATTACATCCATGCCCTTATACTGCACATTATATTAGACTAAAAGAATATTCACTCAAATATCTTCTCAAAGCAGAATCACATGAAAGTCTAACCAAAAAAGAGGAAAAGAGAGACCTGGTTAGTATATATGATTTATACTGAAGCCTGAGTTTTCGCTTCTTTCTGGGCCTGCCATTGACTCATTGGAACCTAAAATCCATTAGCATTTCCATCTTTCCAAGAAGCTTGTCAACCATCTCCTTAGCCTCAGGTGTTGTAGGAACACAGGAAGTGGCTAATTTTAAAACCAAAAAAGAATCGTTTAAAACCCATAGAGTTTGGCAAAAATTTTAAGGAGCTCTCAAAAAGCCCAAACACTGGATTTTTAGTTTCTGCTTGAGTCTCTAGTTTTTGCCGTGAAATACTTAACAATAAGGAAATTTCATGATAAATCACATGTGATTTGCTGTTCTGTTTTCTAAGAGATTTCTTTCCCCATTTATTTGTTGATTGCTCCTAATTTTATGAAGGAACTGCTGCTAATCTTTCCTGACAATAACAGTAAGCCTCAAATTAAATCAAATTTTAACTATGATAAGGAAGTGCCAACCCACAAAAAGGAAAAGTGCATTCATGAGACAACTATTTCAGCAGATCACTAGTCCATAAAGCGCCAAAGGGCTGCTGTGTACCAACTGTTACCTTCCTGTATACATTAATATATATTTGTAATAATGAATGAGGACAGTAAGAAGTGCTAGCTGGGGGTGAGGGCTATGTCTGACCAAGGAAAACACCCACTCTCCTTGGCAAACAAGGCTCTCTACTTGTGTAGTTCACTCACACATTAAAAATAATTAATTAAATTATCCCACAGTTCCCAAAGAAGTTTACTTTGAATCAGAGGTGCACAGACTTTGAGTGTTTCTACTGAAACAATGTAGAACAATTGTTCTACTGATAATGCAGAGACTCCATACTAGTTATAAAACCCTAATCGCTCTTTCCAAACAGGAACAACAAAACAGATGAAAGTGTTTCACTCTGAAGTTCACTGGGATGGGTCCGTGGGGGACTCCAGTCTGTGAACAGCACCTCATCTCTAGGGTCCTACATGAATCGTGACTCCAGGGCAAGGACAGCTTCCCTGGAGGATGAATGCCCAAACTTGTCCCTGCTATCCTGGAGGACCACAGGAAAGACATCTGAAAAAGGAAATTAACTTAACTGGCTCTGATGGAACTAATAAAGTTTCATTCTAAAAATAACAACATTTATGACTTCAATCCACTGTAAAAATGTTTGCATTTTTTGATAATCTCATGAAGAAAACCTCAGTACGTCTCTTCCTCGTTTAAGGGCTTCCCAGGTGGCTCGGTGGTAAAGAATCTGCCTGCCAATGCAGGAGATACAGGTTGGATCCCTGGGTCAGGAAGATCCCCTGGTGAAGGAAACAGCAACCCACTCCAGTACTCTTGCCTGGAGAATCCCCATGGACAGAGGAGCCTGGCGGGCGACAGTCCGTGGAGTCATAAAGACACAGCTTGGTGACCGAGCAGAGGGGAAAAGAACAGCTGGGAAGATCCTAAAGGGGTCTGAATGTAATGGGGTGGTGTCGGTCTTCATGTTACTGAGGTTGGAGAAGCAGAATGTTTTCTTCATGTTCTGGATATATAAGTCTTTTTGTGCCCTTGGAAGTATAATTGTCTAGAATGACATTCTCATGGAAAATCTGCTAGTTTATATGACCTCCTTAATGCTACACAGGAGAAATGATGGGCAAAATGACCTCCAAAGCAGGTCAACATGTTCACATGACCGTCAGGCTAACAGAATTACCTTACTGTGGGAGCCGTGATGCCACCAATAAAGAGAATTCGACACCAGCTTAATGGATGACTGGCTTGGAACACAAAGATATGTTTCAGGAAGAAGGTATTCAACTCGGTCAGCTGCAAAAGAAGGAGGCGTGAGTCAACCTGGTGCTTCAAGCTAAGTCATGAGTATCTAGTCCTTCAATGGACACTCTATAGCTAAAAATAATTGGTATGTTCAAAGCATCTCCAGAAAATATATCGGGTCTCTTAAGAGTTTGCTATTTAAGCCCAGGTACAGCCAGGACAACATGGGCACCAATCAAGCAGAGGTCCAGGGGAGGTGCTGGGTGCTGAGAGGGGCACAGGGGGCATCGGCCATTTAGTGTATTTCCAGGTTCACGTGACTGTGACCTGGCTCACAGGCATGAGCTGCTGGGACAGTCGGGAGGGAGATGCTTCCAGAGCAAAATCAGGAAATCAAATCTCTGCTGAGGAACACCTTTGCAGCTGGACAGAAATCAGGCCAGGTCAAAAAGACACCTGACAGCAGGGAAGCAGGCTCTTTAATAACCAAAAGAAGCTTGAGATGCCATGTGTGACTGCGAGATGACTATGGGCTCATTCAGCTCGTGCCAGGGACCAAGCAGATCTTTGACGAAAGGCTGAAAAGCTCTTAAAAGTGGGTGTGGGGGCTGGTCCAGGCTTCACCTGGCAGTGAGACTGCTCCCTTGAAGGCAGCACCCAGTGCCACCATCACGTGACCTGTCCTGGCGGCACAAAACTTGTCTATCAGGAATCCGTGCTCCATGCCCAGAGGCCCCTCCTGTCCCCTCCAGATGAAGTGAACAGTGGAGATTAGGAAAGGTCACTGTTTTAAGAGCACAGGAGTACTTCCCTGGTGATAGTGGATAAGAATCCGCCTGCTAATGCTGGAGATACAGGTTCGATCCCTCGTCGGGGAAGATCCAGCATGCCAAGGGGCAACTAAGCCTGGGCACCACAACCATTCAGCCCATGTGTTGCAATTACTGAGGCTGGTGCACCTAGAGCCTGTGCTCTGCAACTAGAAAAGGCCCCGCAACGAGAAGCCCAAGCACCACAATGGAGAGAGCAGACCCCCTCACCGCAACTAGAGAGCCCATGCAGCAGCAGAGACCCAGGACAGCCAAAAATAAACACAGTTATTAAAAAAAAGAAAAATGTACATCACATGGACCAGCAGGTTCATTTCAGTGACCTAAAATGTGCATCTCTCCCCACAGTGCTGGGGTTTTTTTTTTTTTTAATTTATTTTTAATTGGAGGATCATAGTGCTGATTTTCAGAGAAGGCGATGGCACCCCACTCCAGTACTCTTGCCTGGAAAATCCCATGGGTGGAGGAGCCTAGTAGGCTGCAGTCCATGGGGTTGCGAAGAGTCGGACACGACTGAACGACTTCACTTTCACTTTTCACTTTTCATGCATTGGAGAAGGAAATGGCAACCCACTCCTGTGTTCTTGCCTGGAGAATCCCAGGGACGGGGGAGCCTGGTGGGCTTCCGTCTATGGGGTCGCACAGAGTCGGACATGACTGAAGTGACTTAGCAGTAGCAGTGCTGATTTTAAGGATATAAAATAAGAATGGTTCACTCATCATCACCACGTATAGGAAACTGATCCCTGCATAGCGCTCACGATCCAGGGAACAGTGGGCCGTGGAATTCTGCCATCCTAGGAAAATCCAAATCCTTCCGAGGTCCTCACAATCAAAGGGAACCTCTCTCTGCTCAGGCACTGCCCCAGGAGGGAAAACCTGACCATCATCCACTTATATAACCCCCCTCCTTTTTAAAAAGTTTTTTTGATGGAAACCATTTCTAAAGTCTTTTTTAAATTCGTTACAATATTGCTACTGTTTTTTATGTTTTAGTTTTTTGGCCTCGAGGTATAAGGGATCTTCGCTCCCTGGCCGGGGATTGAACCTGCAACCCCCTCCGTTGGAAGGTGAAGTCCCGACTAGTGGACTGCCAGGGAAGTCCCTATGCCCATTTTATCCACTGACTTCCCCAAACCATGGTGACTATATACCTATTCATCTATATCCTTCTGTGGACAAAGACTATCTTTCAAATGACACATGCCTATTTTCTCCTTGTGTTGGGAGTATGTTGTTCTTATGTTCAAAATATAATGTCTGAAGATTCTGGAAGACAATTCAGGCGAAAACTAGTTTTCCTTAGCTACTCTCCCAAAGCTGTGGAACAATTAACCTGTGAACAGGAGGGTCAATAAAAAAGGCTGCCTCCAGGAAAGAGTTGTTTGGTAATCTCTTTCCGAGACCCCAGGCTGTCTGCATCACATCAGTCTGCTTGGAAGGAGGGCCTCTCCCCATTGCTGATACCACTCCAGAGGACGCAGGTCCCCAGGGGGCTCCAGTCCCCTCAGTGAGCTTCTTTATTTAGCGCTTCACCAATTACCTGAAGTGGTAACAGCTGAGGTACCATCTTAAGACTCAAACACTGAGTCTGGACTATTAAAAAAAAAAAAAAAAGCCTTACATTTGTTACTTTGGTCCTGAAAAGACCATTTTATGGATAGAAAGCAATCCAGTGCCTAACTCACTGGGTGATAGATGCTGAGCACAAGGTTTTTACAGGGAATTTTAATCTGTTTCCAATTTGCAATTCAATGATCTGTATTTTAAAACATCTTCACAACGAAACAAGACCTTAAATGTAACAGCATCACTGTTGAATTATTCTGTATGTCAGCTGTAGAACAGTACATCTTTTAACGCATGGAGCAGATAAGCAATGTCAACTAGCATGAACCCTAAATCAATGGATGGTTTTTATTTTGGTTTTGTTTTTTCCCTACTTCTGAGCATCTGAAAAAAAGAAGTTACCTGCCAGATGATCATGAAAAGGTATATTCCAGCCACTCTCTGAAATGAAGACTTGGGGTCAAACCACCGCACGTAGGTCCAGCTGGCAGGAGTGAACTGTAGCACGGCTCTTTTGATCTTCCCGGTGGTGGTATGGATGTCCCTGAAAGGACAGAAACAGTTCTGCTGAAAATTCAAAGAGATAAGAAAGGACAAAAAAGAAAAAAAACTGCACTGACTACTTTACAACCAGTACCCAGAACAAAAGACCCCATCCTGTTTGAGCATCTCTCCAACGGGAGCCTCTGTTCACAGGTGAGGCGCCGAGAGCGTCACACCTGGCGGGGAGCCTCGGCAGGGACAGGTACGACGCAAAGGCCAGGCCACTGCAGGGCCATCACAGGCCACAGTCTGTGAGCTGGTGACAAGAGACGCCGAGGGACACTGAAGACAGCAACTTGGAGCTAGGCCAGGAAGGGTGAGGACGGTGCAATGACGCAATCCCACCATGGCTCACCGCCCCCACCCCAGCCTGGGGGCGCAAGGTAAAACACAGAACATGCTCTGTACGGGAGGTGACCCGTAGCAGCTCCTGGCCCTATAGCTGCTTCGGTTAAGTTTCAGGTGATGAACCGTGACTTTTTTAACCTTTCTTGGATTTCATCCTAGAAATCACTCAATTAAAAATTTTATATTCCAGTGATAGAAACAAGCAGTCCCACAGGTCACAAACAAGACCACTGAGGCTCCAAGACACGGAGTGGCTGATGCCGGCGCACCTCCTAAGCCTCAGAGCTGCGGGCAGATTCTGGTCCCCTCGTGGGAGACCAGGGGAGCCGAAATCCAAGGTCGCAGTATTTAATTAATGGTAAAGAGTTTTTAATTCAACAAGAACATTATGTCGAGGACCTTCAGGTCTTGGACACTGTTTCAGATGCTGAAGGCGCAAGGACAAACAGGCCAGGCCTTTCATTCTTGGAGTGGGGAGGGGGATAGAAGGGGTAGTAAGGGAACCCAGGTTTGTTTCTTCACCCACTCACCTGCCCATCAACAAGCCTGCGGTGAGAAAATGTCCTTCAAGAAGGCTTGTGGCACAAGGCCAACAAAGAAATAGAGTCTATTCCGAAAATCAACAAGAACAAGGAAGGGCCTGTACTAAAAAATGGTGAAACTTCATGGAAAGAGGTAGAGAAAGATGGGGATAAAGATACTATGTGATGGAGACCTGGACACTTAACGGAGTGAAGAGGTTAATCCAACCTGATCTGTATTCCTTCATGTTTAATGTAACTTGAAACCAGGGGGACTTTTTTGTTCATCTGTTGTGCTTATGTCTTGGGAACTTGACAGAATGATTCTCAAGCTGAATTTGAGTATAAATGTACAAAATGAGGGAAGCATAATGGAGTGTTTAAGGAACCAGGCAGCCTGATGCAAATTCAGACTCAGCTTGCTAGGTGAATGTCCTTGGGCAAATTACCAAACCGAAACCACCGTACTGTCATCTCTAAAATGAAGAGAATGGTGGTGTGTCTACCCATAGGGTTGATGTAAGGCTCAAATGAGATACTGTGTATGAAGGTTGCTGAGAGCAAAATCCAGCGCTGCTACAGATTTTGTTACATTATATACTGCTCAAAATATATTAAAAAGTCCTTTCAAGTCAGTGGCCAAAGAAAGGATTACTCACGAAAGGGATGGAGTAAACTGGTTAATCAGATCCAGTACACTGTGAAATCTCCCCCTTATACCATATGCCAAAATTAATTTGACATGGAATAAATAGGTTACTTATAATCGCCAAGCCCGTGGACTTTGTCCTCAGGCCCGTGAGCCACCATCACAGAGGAATGACGTGATGGCTCTGACGGTCCTGAGACCATCTCTCGGGCAATGGTGGCGGAAGGCTTGGAGGGGTTAACCTGGGGACAGGGCAGTCATCAGTCCAGCCGTGGGAGTCGGAATGCAGGCTGGGGAATAAGGATATAAAAAGAGGGGGTGGACTTGAGAAACTCGTAAATGATTCAGCGTTTTCCAGATCAGTGCCTGAAACTGGGTTTAGAACCATTTTTGAGCTCCAGTGATCAACGTATAATTTACTCCTCGTCATCAGAGAACGCACTCATGCTGTGGGATACCGAGCAGTTAAGTTCACATCATGAGAAACGGTGACGCAGGGCCCGGAGGAGGACGACTCACTTGAAACTTGCCCAGTGGTAAGTCCGCATCTCTAAAAACCGGCAGACGACCATGCCCAGCCAGATGCCGCCCCCGTTGCACAGCAGGATGTCCAGGATGACTTGGTCCCACCAGCACTCGGCAAAATTGGGGAGAAGATGCATGAAGAAAAGCTGGGAAACACGAGAGATGACGGTTGTGAAAAATAAAACAAACCTGGGGTACCATCCTGAAAGATAACGTTCCTTTTAACGTTCCTTTTGTTCAAATTTGTTGACATTTTAAGTTTCACTGATATATTTAAATAAAACCAAGTTCTTTAACCAGGTTCTTATTCTTTATTTTATGATAGTTTGCAAATACTGCTAATCCAAACAGCGCCTTTTTAAATTTATTTTTAACATGGGGTTTTAAAGAAATGATGACCCATCTTGAAAAATACTACCAATAAATCACCTTGGCTCATGACAATGTAACATGGACCCTGGAGAAGGAAGGGAGCAAAGTTTGCTCAACTGCCTACAGAGCACTGGCAGAATCCTCGAAACTAGCAGCTTGAGAATTTAAGCTGTGTATTTTAGAAACGGTCTACAGATATTTTAATAAAATAGTAACCTGTATTGCAGCCATGAAATTAAAAGACGCTTACTCTTTGGAAGAAAAGTTATGACCAACCTAGACAGTATATTCAAAAGCAGAGACATTACTTTGCCAACTAAAGTCCATCTAGTCAAGGCTATGGTTTTTCCTGTGGTCATGTATGGATGTGACAGTTGAACTGTGAAGAAGGCTGAGTGCCGAAGAATTGATGCTTTTGAAGTGTGGTGTTGGAGAAGACTCTTGAGAGTCCCTTGGATTGCAAGGAGATCCAATCAATCCATTCTGAAGGAGATCAGCCCTGGGATTTCTTTGGAAGGAATGATGCTCAAGCTGAAACTCCAGTACTCTGGCCACCTCATGAGAAGAGTTGACTCATTGGAAAAGACTCTGATGCTGGGAAGGATTGGGGGCAGGAGGAGAAGGGGACGACAGAGGATGAGATGGCTGGATGGCATCACTGACTCAATGGACGTGAGCCTGAGTGAACTCCGGGAGCTGGTGATGGACAGGGAGGCCTGGCGTGCTGCGATTCATGGGGTCACAAAGAGTCGGACACGACTGAGCAACTGAACTGAAATTAGCTTAACAGGAAATCTCACACTAACTGATTTGCAGTGATGATCTTTTATTAAGTGCCTACGATGTAGCAATACAAGGTGGTGAGACAAAATGGACCAAGGTCCTTGATCTCAAGCCGGATTTATTCAGAACCAGACACTTATTCGGAACCCCAGAATCAGGTAAGCTGTGGCAAGTGTTACAATGGGGACATAAATGGGAACCGCAGAGACACTGAAGAGATTCATTCTGAGAGATGGCAACTGTGGCAGATTTCTGGAAGGGAGACAGGCTGGAGTGGGGTGGTTAAGGTCAGGAGTGACTGGTTTCAAGAGATGGAGATGAAAGTGAAGATATTCCAGAAAAGAGGCACAGTGAGATCAAGGGTGGAACAGAAGTCTTTTACAGAAATAGTTCTGTCCAAAACAAAGGACCGGTCCGCTGTATGCAGAGCAGCACAGTGTACTGCGTGAAGGCTTGCTTTTAAGAGGGTCTGAAATTATAACGACAATGCCTGACAGCTCTCTGGAAAGAGGCAACCCCTTAACTGTAAAGCTCTGAAGTAATAAAATAAACGCTACAAATCAGAACTTTTCACGAAAGCATTTCATAGACTGCGCCGAGGTGTGCTAAGTCACTTCAGTCTTATCCGACTCTGGGCGACCCTGAGGACTGTAGCCCGCTAGGCTCCTCTGTCCGTGGGACTCCAGGCAAGAGCGCTGGAGTGGGTTGTCCTGTTCGCCTCCAGGGGATCTTCCCGACCCAGGGATCGAACCCACATCTCTTACATCTCCTGCATTGGAAGGTGGGATCCTTTCACTAGTGCCATGTAGAAAGCCCTTTCACAGACTGCAAAACCACACAAATACAAGGATGCTGTCTTCCTGACGTGCCTGCTGCTGAGACGATACAGAACAGCTACTGTGTGTGAGGGTGAGGGGCTGTGGGCTGACCCCTGGCAGGTGGCGCACTGCCTGGGCTGACTCCAAGGTCCGAGCCATGACATGGAGCATTAACTCACATGAGGCAGAGGGAAACTTCTGCAGAAGCCCGTGACACAGACCTGCTGAAACAGGACTCTGCCGGGGAGTGGATGTGGAGCACTGGCATCCACCTGAGGAGCCTTTCTAGGGAGTGCCGGGTTGAGGGGTGAGACGGCCCAGAAAGAGAGGAGTCGGGGGAGCTGGAAAGAGTCACCTTCACTCACTCACTATGGATCTGGGGGCGTCTGCCCGTGTGAGGCAGAGCCCTGGGGTCTGGGACTGGGCAGACATGGGCCCTGCCCTCTGGAAGCATGAGGTTTGGCAGAAAAGAGACACCTGTCATGTATCTAACATGGGCCGAGTGTCTCAGAGGAGAAGGGCTGGAGAAGGGCTGTGCTCTACTTGCAGGGGCACCAACGTGAGCCCGGCCAGTGGAGGACGCAGGGCAGAGAGGGAAGAACTCAGAGGAGGGCTTCCTGGGAGGTAAGGACACAGCAACTGGGCAGGGCAGGAAGCAGAGGGCAGGTGAGAGGTCTCGGGGAAGCTGGGCCAGCTAACACCCTAACACCGGCCTTTGCAGGCTGTTCAGAGCCCTGGCCCCCATCCTGATTTTGCTTTAAGAGCAATGGACAAACAGGGAAGAGTTTGTAGTAAAAGCATGTGATGGGATTGCGGTCTATAAGGATCACTTTGAAACAGACAGTGTTGCAGGAGCAGACAGGAAATTCAGCTAAGAAGAGAGTAGATTAGATACAAGTGGGAGCAGAGGGATGACCTGGAGAGGTGTCTAGAGAAGAGGCGTCAGGACTTGGGGATGACAGAACGCCAGGGAACAAAGAAAGGGAAGGGCAGGAGGCCAGGGAGGTGAGGAAGGCCGAGTGCCTCGCACAGGTCACATGGCAGTGAGGTCCTGAGGACGCCTGCAAGTCGGAGAGCAAATGTGAGGTACAGGGGCAGAGACACGGGCGTGCTCACGGACGAGCAATCCCTGGATCCACTCTCGGCTCGGAGCTCGTTTCCACTGTTACACTGAGGTACACGCTGCCCTTCCAGGCCACGGGGAAGATTCTGGATGATGTACAAACAGTGGCAGGCACTGTTACGCACTGAATTGTGGCCCCCTTAAGGCCCATATGGTGGAGGTCCTGACCTCCAGGGCCTCATAAGGTGAGCTTATTTGTAAATGCAGTCACTGCAGCTGTAATTAGCAAGCTGGGGTCATCCTGGAGGAGGGCGGGCCCCTAATCCAGTGTGACTAGTGTCATAGAAAGAGCGTCGCGTGAAGCCACACGGGCAGAAGGCCACGTGGGGACGAAGGTGGAGACTGAGGTGATCTACAAGCCAAGGAACACCAGAGGCAGCCAGCAAACCACCAGCAGCGAGAAGCCCGGGACAGGCTAGAAGTGGTGAACCAGGTGGACACCCCGAACTCAGACTTCCAGCCTCCGGGGCCACGAAAGGCATGTTAATAGAAGTGACTGTCTAACCGGTACCCTCGCTAAGTTACGATCAGGGCAATGATGGGCCTGTGCACAATCACAGATGAATAATCCTAATCAAGAAATAACTGTGCACACAGCCAAATTCTGTTCCCTGGGAATGATTAAGAAGAATATAATAACTGAAAAGTAAATGAACCAGTTCCCCGAATGTCACTTCACTAATAGTTTTTCAAGAATATATCTCTTAAATTCAGTAAATGAGACAAACTTTTGATTACTGAGATAGCTGAGCTCTACTGGGAATTCATTTTCGGCTACAAAGCGTCCTGGATGCACTCATAAAGACCCAAACACCACAATTCTGTTTATCTCAAACTGGAAACTAGTTAGTGGGTGGAGCAGCTGTTAACTTCTCAGCGGAAGTCCTCATTACCACTGACTTGTGTTGTTTGGCATTTTAACTCCATTCCTTAGCTTGATTCCAGTTGTTTCTCTTTAAGACTTGTGAGATAGAGCAGGCCTGAAGCTGACAAGGAGCTTCTCTGTGTGTTTGACAAAGGCTTAAAATATCCCTTGGGATTTAAATAGTTTCATGCCACAGGAGCTGGAGAATAGAGTACGTGACTGCTAACGGGCGGACTGCCTCCCTCCTACGTACAAACGGTCTGCATTGCAGCGTCTGGACAGCGGCCCGCGCCCCCTGCAGCGTCTGGACAGCGGCCCGCGCCCCCCGCAGCGTCAGGACAGCGGCCCGCGCCCCCCGCTCACCTCGGTCAGCTCCCAGGTGATACTGATCGTCCAGCAGAGCCCGTAACTTCGGATCAGCAGGGCCTTCATGGCCCAGCCCCAAAAATGCCCAAAGGCAAAGATGTCAAAGTGGCTGAGAATCCTCTCCCAGGTGATGACATGGCAGTTCACAGCATACTCCTGTTTAAGATGAAACGGAAATAATTAGTGACGCTCTAGAGATCAACTTGCTTCAGGGTCTGGACAATAAAATGCAAGCAACTGATGCGATCTTGACCACTAATGTGTGTCCTGCCCAATAAAAAGTTTTAGTAACTGAAGAGGTTTGAGGAAAAATGGACAAGAATGAGAGTTTATACACTAGAATTGCTTTGTTCCGAATTGCGAAAGCTTAAATAAAGTGGGAAACAAAATCATTTTACATCACAGAGCCCATGTCACTTGCCCCTAGGGCAACTGTGTTAAAATCAGTAACAAAAACACACAATCCTAATAAATAAAGAATAAACAGAAACCCAATAGGTTTGGAAATTTAAAAACACACTTCTAAATATCATGGAGTTAAAAAGAAGTCGTAATAGAAATTTAAAAGACACTCAGTATTAAATGATAATGAAAATATTACACATCAAAATGATGAGATACAAGTAAGCAGAAGTTAGAGGAAAATACACTCTTAAATGTTTTTATTAGGAAAGAAGAAAAGCTGAAATATCCAACTTCAGAAATTAGAAGAAAGCAGAATTACTCCTCTACCCAACAATGTATAATGTTGCATAATCGAAATATTTAAACACTATAAAGCTTTCAAGAATTTAGGTTCCATCTCTAATATCTTTTTCTTTTCAATATGTTTTGAAAAACTTTCTAATCGATTTCCTTTTATTTCTGTATTTATTATGAAAGCAGTTTTCATACGACAACACTTCTCCGAGAGTCCTACATTTCCCATTCACTTTTCCCAGATTAATCAGATAGGAAGGAGTAAGATTTCAGTCAGCTGGCGGAGTTCCTGTAAAGTATAATATTTGCAAATCCTAAAAACAATACTCTCTGAAGGAGCAAAAACAGTACTGGGGTGCCCCTCTCTCTCTTCTGAAACCTACTGCCTCAGATTTCTGAAGCTTTCTCAGAACAAATGCACTCTAATTTGCAAAGCCGAAAGGACATTTTTAAAAACTATTTTTTTTTCTGATACGGGATGAGGATGTGTAAGTGGAAAATCTAGGAAAAAAAAAAAGAGGGAAAAAAAAAATCAACAAGGGTAAGTCAAGATAGGTAAAGCGTCTGCCTGCAATGAGGGAGACACGGGTTTGATTCCTGGGTCAGGAAAGTCCCCTGGAGAAGGAAATGGCAATCCACTCCAGCACTCTTGCCTGGAAAATCCCATGGACGAGGAGCCTGATAGGCTACAGTCCATGCAGTCACAAAGAGTCGGACACGACTGAGCGACTTCACTTCAAGTCAAGATAAGGTTTTTAAAAAGCCAAACAGCACTGCCATGAGATGACAATTCTCTTTCCAGGCCCTGGAGCACGTGCCTGTCACAGGAATCACAGAAGGGCAGAGACACCCTCGGCCTAAAGCAGTTATTCATGAGGTTAAGGAGGGTTCAAGGCCTGGTCAACTCCCGTTTCCGCAGCCACCCTATCCTCTTAAGGGTTAGATAAGAGAGGGCTGAGTTGCATCTTCAGAAGGCTGCTCTGAGGGCAATCATGGGTTGAAGACCACTTTGGAGGCCTTTCTACTCTCTAGGAGAATATTTCTGTGCTTCAACAAACGGGAAGGTACTCTGAAGGCACCACAAAGAGCTAAGTGTGTCTGCTGGTGTATAACTATTATATTATCAAATAATCATTAGGAACAAATGTGCCAGCGGTCACATCTGGAAGATCCTGAGGTCGAGGTCCTGGTCGTGGGAGGGACACAGGGCGCCGCGGTTTAAGGCAACTGGGGAGCACACACAGGCACAGCCCTGGAAGCGGCAGGAAAAGGCATGCAGTGAGGACTCCGAGGGCCATGCAGGGCGGAGGGAGCAGGGGAGCACGGAGCCCGCCCTCCCAGCCGACCCACCACTGGTCTGGACGGCTCCACCTCTCCGCTGTTTGCCCAACACTAGACCAAACACCAAGTCCTGTTCACTTTACCTCCCAATGTGTTTTTTCTTCCAACTCAATGCCACTGTTATTTCTTGCTTGCGATAGCTTTCTAAAACTATAAAGTGTATAGCTGACACTCTGACTACCCACCTCCAGTTTAAGACTGCAAAGCTTTTAACGGGTCTCTCTGAAATCAGTTCTCTAAAAATGAAATGATTTTGCAGATCATAAGTCAGACAGTTTTGGGTGTGTGTGCACTTGGGAGCATGTGTGTGTTTGGGAATGTGTGTGTGTTCGGGTGTGTGTGGCTTTGGGTTTGTGTGTTTGGAGATGTGCGATGTTTGGGGGTATGTATGTTTGGAGGTGTGTGCATGTTGGGGGTGTGTGGGTGTGTGGGTGTGCATGTTTGGGTGTATGTGTGTGTTTGGAGGTGTGAGCATGTTGAGGGTGTGTGGGTGTGTGTGTGTG